>NW_027249482.1:102500-163845 GCF_030848795.1 Temnothorax nylanderi | reverse complement strand
GAGCTAACGTTTTTAAAAACTTATCTCTTTCTATCATGTCCTTTTGTCTTCTTTGTTTAAATTATATAAAATAGAACTATTAAGACCGCTTTGATCTAACATAGCATAAAAAAATCTCATCGACCAACGATTAGATATTCGTTCAGTACGATAATCACGACAACTTTGGTCAAATGCATCAGTGCCTCCTTTAATAGAATTATTATAAAATTGAATGATATCTGATTCTTTTCTAACTTCTATATCGCCTCGTAAAGAAGACAATATTAAAAATTACTAAAGATGTTGTAATCGACCCAACTGGCCAAATTTATTAATCGAAAAACGCTACGTTTCGACCGAGGATCCGGTCCTTTTCAAGCGTGTATACAAAACTCACAAATGTCGATTAGTCAAGCATAATGCCCTAACTACACCGAATCTAAAAGCTAAACGACACAAAATTAATTTGCAATTAAGTGAAAATTATATCAATATTATACGAAACAGAAACTTACATATTTGTGCGTCGGAATCTGAGTAATAACAAATTTGTTAAACGGTATATTTCGTGAAATGTTTGTAACATGACATAGCAGTGCGGTGGTACAATTTAGACTGATGAACCTGACAATTATAAACAGACTGGTGCCGTAAACAATAAAAGGCAAGAACATAGAGAGGGAAGCAGCGGAGAGGGAGAGACCAGCTATATTTCTTTTATGATATGTTCGTAGAGAACGTTAAGATTCTCCGTGTCCTTTTGCAAATTGATGGTGTCGTCAAATTTTTTAATAAAAAACATCTCCGCTATTTCTCTCTTTCTGGTCTGTCCTTCCTTATGTAATATTTCAGGTTTTCCCCAGTCAAAATCATGCCCATAGGATATTCGGTGTTCACTCACTACAGAAAGATTGCTAGCGTGTTTTCTAATATCGCTCTGGTGTTCCCTGAGACGCGTACACAGATGCCTTTTAGTCTGCCCTATATATGTGGCCCTACAATCCCTGCAGTTAATTTTGTACACTATGTCAGTTTGTTTTAGGTCGTTAATTCTGTCTTTGCCCCGTCTTATTAAGCAATCAAGTTTTTTAGGAATCGTGTATAAGGTAGTGATGTGGAGTTCATTTAAAGTACGGCAAATGCTATCACTCAACGTTTTTATATAGGGTAAAGGTATGCAGTTTTTAAAATCAAAAGTTGTGTTATTGTCAGTGGGAGTATTAAGTGTGTTGTTACGTGTTTTGAGAGTGTTTAGACGTTTGGCAATGTGTTTATTAACGATTGGTTTAGGAAAACTGTTGTTGCTCAAAATTTCTTTAATTATCTTAATATTGCCATCGTGGAATTTTTCATTAGAAAGTAAAACCGCGCGATCAACCAAGCTAGTAATAGTGTTCAATTTGTATTTTAAAGGATGGTTAGAATGAAAATTTATGTAACGTCCAGAGAACGTCGGTTTTCGATACCAATTGGTTATTAATAAGTTGCCATTCCTAATTACAGTCGTATCCAGGAAGTTGAGTGACGCATTCGTTTCAATTTCATAAGTGAACCTAAGTCTAGGATGATATCCGTTGAAAACTTTTAAAATCAAGCCCACACTTGTTTTGGGATCACCGCAAAAAATCATCGACATATCTAATGAATATCCGGATGTTAAAATTCAAAAGGCTTAGTGCAATGCTTCCCTCTAAGTCATCCATGACAATATCAGCGACGACCGGCGATAAGGGATCCCTGGGGCTGCCGAAGATTTGTTCGTAATACTCCCACTGACAATAACACAACTTTTGATTTTAAAAACTGCATACCTTTACCCTATATAAAAACGTTGAGTGATAGCATTTGCCGTACTTAAAGGAACTCCACATCACTACCTTATACACGATTCCTAAAAAACTTGATTGCTTAATAAGACGGGGCAAAGACAGAATTAACGACCTAAAACAAACTGACATAGTGTACAAAATTAACTGCAGGGATTGTAGGGCCACATATATAGGGCAGACTAAAAGGCATCTGTGTACGCGTCTCAGGGAACACCAGAGCGATATTAGAAAACACGCTAGCAATCTTTCTGTAGTGAGTGAACACCGAATATCCTATGGGCATGATTTTGACTGGGGAAAACCTGAAATATTACATAAGGAAGGACAGACCAGAAAGAGAGAAATAGCGGAGATGTTTTTTATTAAAAAATTTGACGACACCATCAATTTGCAAAAGGACACGGAGAATCTTAACGTTCTCTACGAACATATCATAAAAGAAATATAGCTGGTCTCTCCTCTCCGCTGCTTCCCTCTCTATGTTCTTGCCTTTTATTGTTTACGGCACCAGTCTGTTTATAATTGTCAGGTTCATCAGTCTAAATTGTACCACCGCACTGCTATGTCATGTTACAAACATTTCACGAAATATACCGTTTAACAAATTTGTTATTACTCAGATTCCGACGCACAAATATGTAAGTTTCTGTTTCGTATAATATTGATATAATTTTCACTTAATTGCAAATTAATTTTGTGTCGTTTAGCTTTTAGATTCGGTGTAGTTAGGGCATTATGCTTGACTAATCGACATTTGTGAGTTTTGTATACACGCTTGAAAAGGACCGGATCCTCGGTCGAAACGTAGCGTTTTTCGATTAATAAATTTGGCCAGTTGGGTCGATTACAACATCTTTAGTAATTTTTAATTATCTACTGGCGACTCAAACTTCTTGTTCTGTTATTAACACACACCTTTGACCTCAATAATGGTGTCCAACCGAGATGAAGGATATTTCGAATCTATTACAAGGAAATTTGGATATAATACCACGCGACTGTTAAAGTCTTGGATTAATACGAAGATCAAGATCAACTCACTAAGACATCGACTGACTTTTTTGCTCCGATGTAGGAGAGACGACGTCTTACCTCCACATATACACACTCTGAGATTCAACATCATCTTCCAAAGCAACAGTGCAACTCGCAAGTTCAACATCCTGAAAAAACGTTACCAACGAAACATACTTAACCTTGAAATCAAAGATATTAACTTCGATTTAAAAATTTCTGCGATCTAATGTTAAGAAAATCGAGGATACACTTGCCTCTATTTTACCGAATGACGTAATTCAAAACTTTTATACATTTAATACTTACACCATCGATCGACATGACGAGGAAACGAGATTTAGATTAATTAGTAAATTGAACATAATTATGACTAAGCATAATACTTTTTATAACTCCTTTTTAAACATTGATCGCAGTAAATGGATTATTAATGCGAGTAGTAAATCTTTACCATCTAACGTATTAAATTTTTTAAGTTTGGGCGGTAATTTCGCTTTGCCCACCAATCCGAGAGAGAGAAAGATCGCTTGTGCTCCTCTCTGGACATTATTAAAAATTTCGAATTTAACACATACAAAATTCCGAAAAACTTGGTAGAGAATACCCGCCGTTCGATTGCCAACTCGCTGCATAAGTTTCTGAGTTTGAATAAACATGTTAACCATATTGACAGATTTTTCACGAAAGAATTTACTGCTTGTAAAAATTCCTGCGTGATAATGATGATGTCCTTGTCACCAAGGCTGACAAAGGCCAAGTAACTGTCATTTTGGATAAGAACGCATATGTAAACCAAATGACTGAAGCGCTTGGAGACCAAGACACTTATAAAAAATTGAAAAAAGATCCGATAAATAAAATTACATCTAAAATTCATGAATTGGTCAAATCTTGGCTTGACAATGGCATCATCAGTGACTGTACATACAAAATACTCAATTGCACCAATGGAAATCTACCGAGAGCCTACGGACTGCCGAAAGTTCACAAGGCCGGCCTCCCTTTACGTATTATTGTCTCAGCGTTGGGTAGCCCGCTCTATAACGTGGCTAGTCTCCTCCAAAAGACCTTACATACGTCGATCCCGAAACCGAAATCGCACATAAAAGATAGTTGGTCTTTTGCGAAGTTTATAAACAACATGAATATTAAGGATGACGAAACACTTATTTCACTTGACGTCACGGCACTATTTACGAACATCCCTAAAGATTTAGTATTAAAGGGAATTGAAAAAAGGTGGAACTATATTTCTAGCAAGACTGACCTCAATTTATCACAGTTTTTACACGCAATTGATCTTATTTTATCGTCCACTAGTTTTAGTTTTAACGGCGAAATTTACGAACAAATCTTCGGCAGCCCCATGGGATCTCCTTTATCGCCGGTCGTCGCTGATATTGTCATGGATGACTTAGAGACGCATTGCCTAAGCCTTTTGAATTTTAACATCCGGATATTCATTAGATATGTCGATGACATTTTTGCGGTGATTCCCAAAACAAGTGTGGGCTTGATTTTAAAAGTTTTCAACGGATATCATCCTAGACTTAGGTTCACTTATGAAATTGAAACGAATGCGTCACTCAACTTCCTGGATACGACTGTAATTAGGAATGGCAACTTATTAATAACCAATTGGTATCGAAAACCGACGTTCTCTGGACGTTACATAAATTTTCATTCTAACCATCCTTTAAAATACAAATTGAACACTATTACTAGCTTGGTTGATCGCGCGGTTTTACTTTCTAATGAAAAATTCCACGATGGCAATATTAAGATAATTAAAGAAATTTTGAGCAACAACAGTTTTCCTAAACCAATCGTTAATAAACACATTGCCAAACGTCTAAACACTCTCAAAACACGTAACAACACACTTAATACTCCCACTGACAATAACACAACTTTTGATTTTAAAAACTGCATACCTTTACCCTATATAAAACGTTGAGTGATAGCATTTGCCGTACTTTAAAGGAACTCCACATCACTACCTTATACACGATTCCTAAAAAACTTGATTGCTTAATAAGACGGGGCAAAGACAGAATTAACGACCTAAAACAAACTGACATAGTGTACAAAATTAACTGCAGGGATTGTAGGGCCACATATATAGGGCAGACTAAAGGCATCTGTGTACGCGTCTCAGGGAACACCAGAGCGATATTAGAAAACACGCTAGCAATCTTTCTGTAGTGAGTGAACACCGAATATCCTATGGGCATGATTTTGACTGGGGAAAACCTGAAATATTACATAAGGAAGGACAGACCAGAAAGAGAGAAATAGCGGAGATGTTTTTTATTAAAAAATTTGACGACACCATCAATTTGCAAAAGGACACGGAGAATCTTAACGTTCTCTACGAACATATCATAAAAGAAATATAGCTGGTCTCTCCTCTCCGCTGCTTCCCTCTCTATGTTCTTGCCTTTTATTGTTTACGGCACCAGTCTGTTTATAATTGTCAGGTTCATCAGTCTAAATTGTACCACCGCACTGCTATGTCATGTTACAAACATTTCACGAAATATACCGTTTAACAAATTTGTTATTACTCAGATTCCGACGCACAAATATGTAAGTTTCTGTTTCGTATAATATTGATATAATTTTCACTTAATTGCAAATTAATTTGTGTCGTTTAGCTTTTAGATTCGGTGTAGTTAGGGCATTATGCTTGACTAATCGACATTTGTGAGTTTTGTATACACGCTTGAAAAGGACCGGATCCTCGGTCGAAACGTAGCGTTTTTCGATTAATAAATTTGGCCAGTTGGGTCGATTACAACATCTTTAGTAATTTTTAATTATCTACTGGCGACTCAAACTTCTTGTTACAATATTAAAACTATTTTATTTTGTTTCGGACAATATGAAACTAACGTCATATTATTAGCATAAAGAAAACGTGAATCATTAGATGCAGTAAATCTTTTCATCTTCAGTGGTATTTCTCTTTCTTTTGCTCGAATTGCCCCTACCATACTAAGTGAAAAGTTATTTTTCATGCTTTGCACTAGAGGCACTGAAGTGAACCGTTTATTACAAATAATGTTTCTGTGAGTTTTATGGATCGGCTCTGATAATTTACGAACATAATAAGTAGGCACAGACTCTAGAGGTCTTGTATCGACTTTTCCAACGTAAGGAATAGCATTTATTACATAAGATGTTCGAGAATCGTTCATCATAACAATTTTAAGCCCACATTTCTGCGGTTTAGTACCAATTTTAACACGAAAAGGACATTTACCGGCAAAATATAGTAACTGCTCGCCTATTGTTACATGTTTACCCGGCAAATAATACTCTTTACAATTCGATATAAATAAATCCCAAAGGTCACGAATTGGTGCTAAATTATCACGTTGGCGACGTTCGTGACGCGTACTTTTATCATCGAACTGTAAACATTGTAATAAAAACGTATAACGAGCTTTTGGCATGGTGCAGCGATAGACAATTGAAGCTGTTGATTCCCATAAATCCTCTATTTTGTTATAAGTTTTTTTTTGTACTCCGCTATAGTATAAAATTCCTATAAAAGCTTGTAGTTCCTCGAGATTAATATCATATAAATAATTTTCTAATATTGAATAATTTTCTCGTTTTCGTGCAATCTCAGCGTTAGTATATTCGACAATTTTACCTAGCATTTCATCAGTAAAAAGAAGAGACCATACTTCTATTGGAGTGTTTGTTTTATTCGCAACGCCCAACACTTGAGGTCCATAATTCGATACTTTGTCTGCTTCTGTTTGTTCTTCCGTCGGTGGTGTAACGGACCATTTAAAGCCATACATAAAACAGCTCTCCAAGGATCCTCGTGTCGACACATGCGCTGCCCCTTCTTCTTCACTTTCAGACGATAGTTCTACGTCCTCTACCATATCATATGCTTCTTCTTCCGACTCGATATCACTTAATTCTTCAACATTATCTTCTTCTGAGGAACTTTCCTTATCAAAAGGTTGTTCAGTATACATTCGCAACAGCATTTGTAATTTTTGTAGGGGTTTGCTGATGTGCGTTTCCATTGCTGATAGCTAAAAATTATTGAAGATACTAGTTTATATCACAAAAATAAAATGTTATTTAAATTAGAAACATGCATCAATGTATAATAAGAGAATATTATTACTTAATTACAATATAATAGAAAATCAATTTTTAATTAATAAAAAAATATATAAAATAGAAATAAAAATAATAATAGTTTATGGTACGAAAATTTTTAAAACAAAGGATGTAAAGGAGGTTAACGAATCAAGCAAAGTGTACGTGCTAATAATGTATTATTTTGAATGTATGTAACAAATGTTTCGACCTGTAATAAGGTCATTTTTAGTGCGATATAACAATAACCGTTACTTACAAACTAAAATCGATGAAATGTAGTCAGATTATAAAATTCGTCAAAAATAAGTCAATCTAAAGTAGTCACTTGATGTGCCAATTAATAGTGGTAATATAGGCTCTCATAGTACTATTGTTACAGTGATACATAAGTGTGGACTGATTAATCTGACAATTTGGTATTTTACATACTTGACTTTCGAATTTTATAATCTGACATTTATAATCTCACATTTCATCGATTTCAGTTTGTAAGTGACGGTTATTATTGTATCGCTCTGAAAATGACCTTATTTACAGGTTGAAACGTTTGTTAGATTTTTTCTCCCGACTGCTGCCAATCTTCGGTTGGCGAAGACGAGGGAGTATGCGTTTCACCGAGGCCGAATCTTTTTACACATTGCTTAGTTCATTAATCCCCTTTATATCCTTTGTTTATAAAATGTAAAGTTACGTTGACAAAATATTTTTAAATATTATTTTAAAGTATACTTACTCTCTACAAAAATGCGATGCGATTACTATGGTCGAGTTTGTGAGACTGAGACCTACAAACACTCTTGAGATGTGCTTTGTTTAGCTTCTATGGTCGAACTGGCGTTACCGTTACAACTGCCACTTCAGGAGAGTCGAAATTTTGTTCTCTCCCCACCACAAGGCAAGGAAACGTGAATACCAACCAATAGAAGTTTCTGTTCAGGTCTGCCAAATCAAGTAGTAACCTAGGGTTAATTTTATATCTTTTTTTAAAATAATTTATTTTTAATTATTATAGCATTTTATAATATTTGTCTAAATAATTAGTATATGTTCCATGTTAGATAGAAACACTTTTACAAAATTAAATATACCATGCGATATATTTTTATTTATATTTTTGTATCATAATAATTTATGTCTCGTATTTTAAAAGCAAGTATTTTATAGAACACTGACATTAACAATAATTCAAAAGGGATTTTTTACTTAATACAATTATTATTATTTTATTTGTTGTATTGAGATTCAACATGTACAGGTGTTAAGGCGATAGTAAAGGCGCCCGCACAATGAAAAATATAAGGAACAAGGAACAGATATTAGCGATTAGAAATAAGAAATCAGGAATAAAGCTGGTGTAGCATTAATACACGGCTTCCGATAGGTTAAAAATCTATTGTCTGTGTTTCCGTTGCCTGTATTTTTCCTCGTGCATCCAACTTTATTCTTGATTCTTTAGTCCTATTCGCTAATATATATCTGCCCCTTGTTCCTTATGTTTTTCATTGTGCGGGGGCCTTTAGACGGCACAACAGTAGACGATCACGGTTAAAAAAAAACCGGCACTTACTTTGCACTCTCGCAATTGCAAAAAGGGCACTCGGTCCTCTCTTTATATACTCTAGCGATTCCAGAATATTCGATAAGCTCGATTTATCCGGAGATTGAAATTTTCAAATATTCTGGAACGCAATTGTTGTTTATTAATAATAGTTAAGTTCCAACGAAGTACTTTTCGGATTCTGGTGGTGAACTCAAGATGCTCATAACGCAGTCATTGGCTCGCTCGGTTTAAGCGCGCCGCTATGATAGGTGAAGACCGTGGTATAGCATGTGTGACGTATCGCGCGCTTGATTGGGCGCGGGGCACAAAGGGCGCGTTCAGCAGACACAACTGTTGTGCAACTGTTGAGTTCGTCTTATCAACACTCTGCGTTGATTGGTTGGTTCTAAAAGTAAGAGCTAATCACGTTCGACTGCTACTGAGCGGCTTGGTCTGCTGAACACGACCAATGAGATAGCGCGTAATGTCGCGCCACTTTTGAGTTGGTGCCACGCGTACTAAGTATTTCCGCAACAACAGGAATGTATAAGAAATGTCATAGAATGGATCTCTCGAATCTACGATTATGAAAAACGTTTCGTTTAGCGGTAACTGCGTTAGAAATCGCGGTGCTCATATTTGCGTTGCGAACTTTGTTGCTTACTTACATTGCACGATGTGCAATGCATTTGAGGATCTTTTCGCAAGCGTCCCGATTTTATTCGTGAGAAAATATTTAGATGTAAATACTAAATTGATATAATTATTCTACTATTTTTCTACTTTTTGGCTGGAAACTCGGAAAAGTGCGAATTTGTATGAAGTGCGCAAGTAAGTATTAAATTATTATCGTGACTGTAAAATATTTCGCTATTGTGCAAAATTAGTTTAGTGTGGAAAGTTCTCGCGAACAGCTTTGCTCGTTATTTTACTACACTACTGACTTATACTCGAGGAGCACTATGCGGTTAAGCTTTGGTGGAGTGGAATGTGCAATGTCTCAGTCATTAGCAGATCCTTTGCTTATCATTATACGAGTATGTATTTAATAACAAAGATATTTAATTGTGACCGACATTTTGAGCAACTTTTGTGCGTAAAACGAAAGTAAATTGTTAAGTTTGAAAATATACTATAATAAGGTAAATGTACCAATGCCTGGATAGTCAGTGGCCATGTACCTATGTCTGGACACCTTTATCATTTTAGTCCTTAAATAAATTATAACGCGAATTAAAATCAAAGATAAACATATTTTTCTTTTATTTTGAAACTTTAGTTACAGTATCGAAGCGTTAATTCGCGTTATCTTTATTTAAGGACTAAAATGATAAAGGTGGCCAGACATAGGTACGTGTCCGCTGACTGTCCAGGTATTGATACATTTATCTTAATATGGAAACTATCTTGCACGATGGGTTCTCTACCTTAAAATACTTAATAAACCTTCTGCTTCCTGATTATTTTGTGTATGGTTATTCAAAATTATCATAGGCTGCCTATCCTTCAGGCTTCACTCTCACATATGTTATGTTTATATGTTCTTAAGCTGGCTCCGCAGACCTTAAGTTCCTATCTCAAAATACTCAGTACGGCACTCCCTTCTTCCTTTTTAATTTTTGTAAAATTATTTAGAATTACTGTATAATGTGTGTATAACACATATACAAATATACATATATATATAAATAAAGCTTTTATAGCTTTATAGTAACACTTTTTGTTCTTATGGTTTATTTGTGTTTTTAATTCCATACATTTAGTAGTTAGGAAATACTGCAATATTCGCACGCGCGTATAAGAGTTTTAAATAACTAATTTCTGTCAAAACGTTGTAACATAAATGATACTATGGTCAGTGTTTTATGACTTTACTGCATCAGTGCTGCAGGGGGATTCAATGCTCCAGCAGATAACGTACTGTCGCCGGAGGAATCGTAGCAACTCCATTTCCGTTGCAAATCTTTATTGCCTCGACGTGTCTGTGGGTCAGTTTTATCAGTGCGGAGTCATTTGTTTTGTTTACTGGTATCCCGCTTCATGAAAACGAGACTCGATTATTCATCTTCTGGCATTGCGATCGATTCGTCCGAAATTTCGTTTGTGTCTGTGTTTTGCCTTGTTGATTCTATCTTTCTAATATTTCTAAAACTTAGTTTACGAACACATATAGTTTACGAACACATATAGTTTACGAACACAATTTCATCATTATTAAATTTTCATTTTGAAGACTGGTTAGTCGCGTATCTCCATACTTTCCTGTCCTACGCATTTCCCTGAAAGTAGAGCATTCTACGTCTTTGATTATTTGTTAACAATTATCTAATCTGCGTCTACTTCTGTCTCTCTTTATTCCTATCTCCGCCTCCAATATAACGCGAACATTACTTTTATGTTTCAGCAAGTGTCCTACTATTCTGTCTCTTTTGCTCTTTATTGTTTTCCATATATTTCTCTTTTTCTTAATTCTTTCTACTATTTTCCTGTTGTTAACTTTATCTGTTCAAGATATTCTCTTCATGCGCCTGTAGCATCACTTTTCGTACGCTTTTGTTTTTTTTCCTATCCGCTTTCGCCACCGTCCGCACGTTTCACAATCGTACAATGCTGTGCTCTATACATACGTGTTTAACAGTCTTTTCCGAGTTTCTAGATTTACCGTCTCGACCATAATAATGATTTCTTTTTATTAAATGCGACTTGGCCCTGCGCTATTCTTTGTTTTATGTCTCTACCGTTTCTATCATCTCAAGTTGACTTCTCAGATAACAGAAATCCGTGACTTCTTTCAATTCCTTGCTTCCGATTTGTAGTTTAGTTTTAACTTTTAACCCTATTTTCGTGCCCCTTGCATGTCAAGATTTTGGTCTTCTTTTTATTAATTTTCATCTCGTACCCTTCTGTCACAACCGCTTTCATTTCGTTCAAAACTTTTTCCAGTTTTTCTTTGCTAGATAATACTTCTGCTATATCATCCACGAATCTGAGCATCTTAATCGTTTGATGTGTACATTAATTCTGAAAACTATTCTGTCCTTACTATTAATTGCCTGTTCGATATATACAAGTTGAAAATTATAAGCGGTGACAACACGGAACCCCGTCTCACTCTCTTTCTAATATCTATCTCCTCCTCTACGTTCTTACTCAATTTCTATAACCGCCGTTCGCTCTTTGTACAAATTGTGTATCACTCTTCTGTCCCTATATTTCATCCCTACATTTTTAAGTATTTCGAACAGCTTTTTCCATTTTACGTTGTCGAAAGCTTTTTCTAAATCTACAAATCTATATATAGGCCTTCTTTCTTTCTTTCTTTCTTTCTTTTCTTATTCTTACTCTGTTACTATCCGTATTAGTCTTTCCTTAACATTTTTTCCGCTCTTTACTCCATCCTTCTTTGATTCTAGTTAGATTTTTTGATGCGTGGGAGGATCATTAATTAATCGTTCTGAAGTTTTTGCAAGTATTTGCATCTTTCCTTTTTGGTAGAGTTACTATGAGTTACTATATATTCCGTTTGTAATCTTCCGGAATCTTGCGCGTCTCGTATATATATGTATACAGCTAACTAATTTAAATAAACGACCTAGTAGTTCTGGCCTCGCACATTTTAATACTTCTACCTGCAATCTATCTATACCTGGCGCTTTATTGTTTAAAAAAATTTTTAATGCTAGCTCAAATTCTTCCCTTATTATAGGATAGCCTAGGTTATCCATCTCATTAACATTACTTTCCCTTTCTGATAGATCTCCTAATTCTTGTCCCGCATATCATTTCTCTAAATATTCCTTCCAGCTATCTGCCTTTTTCTTGTTTCCGATTAAGATATCTCCCGCCTCGTTTCTAATGTTTTTACTTTTAGGTTCTATTTTTCTAAAATTTTTTCTAATTATTTTATACGCTTCGTCAATTTCCCTACTTTCAACTTATCCTCCACCTCTTTGCATTTGTTATTAATCCCTTGTTCTTTAGCTTTCCTGCATTCTCGAATAATTTTTCATTTTACCGCCTTATATCTTTATTGCCCTACTAATCTAGCCTATTCTTATATTTTCGCATTTCCTCTATTAAACTCATAATATCTTTTGTTATCCATGTTATCTTTGTAATCTCATATCTTTTGTTATCTATGTTACGAACATTTATACATTGTAAAATGTTTGGAAATATCTCATTGTGAATACGAACTGTTGCAGAATGCCAACTGAGCTCGAAATGATATTAAAACATTAAATCTAGTGTATTTGTTAAAATTAGCAAAAAAGGACCTCAACAATTTATATGAAAAAACCGTTTTCGGTTAATTTGCTTGAATTTGTAATATGTTGTAGTTCTTATATTTCGGATAGAAAGTCTCTTTACGATACATATTAAATATAGAAAATTTTATAAACCATCAGCACAAGCAAAAATTACATTATATTTTTAGCTTAAATAAATATAACTTAAAAGTAGCCGCTACGTTTTAGTACATTATTGTAAACGACTATACCTTTTTACGTATTTTCCATAACATTTCGAGAAATGGAATCGCGAGAAACTTTAAAAGTGATACGTTTTTTTTTCACACCATTTGAACTTCAGGGAAAATGTCAAATCGTAAACAATTGATTTCACTGCGAAGTTGCCCGATGAGAGCCATACCGAACGCAATATCCAAGAAGCAATATCCCCGATGCTCATATCGTTGCTGATTCCCTGCATACCTACATACTACATATACGCGAGAAAATCGCGCGCTGCACCGACGCGGCGGTTGAAGAGCAATCCATCGCGGCGCCACACCCGTCAATGTGTACGGAAAAAAAGTTATTGGACTTCACGTGTGTCCCAGTGTCCCGCTGCACATTTCCCGCGGGTATCCGTGACTGAAAGGAGAATGAAAGCATCATCCTCTGCTCGCTCCGACCCTTTCATCTCGCGGCATTATCCCGTGGACGACGAGGCATTTCAAAATTGCAATACATAGAATACAATGGTGACTTTATCCAATTATTTTACGCTTTTGCTTTATCGTAACCTTAATTGGATTTTTATTATGTAATATTGAGTACTTAAAAAAAAAGTTTCCCGACAAGATATTTCTGAGGCAGAGTATTTCCATATATTTTTTAAAGTCAAAGGTTAATTCCACAGTAAAGTAAGTTGTAAAGGGCGGGATGCGAAGAGCAAAAGGAGAACTTAAAGATACAAGATTTTTGGCTTAAGACTTTCGACAATTCTGCGCGGCTCTGCTTTATCCTCGTCTAGATCGGGATTATTCTGCCGACCGGGCATTAGCCGAAGAAATACGACGAAACTTTTGCATCCAGCCAGCAGCATTTAGTTTCAAGTTTTCACACCTGGGAAGCTCTTCGGTGAGAGGAAGCTGCTCGCGATGCGCCTAACGTCTGCTTCGAAACTTCCGGAAGTTTTCGATTAGTCGCTACGGTGCATATGAAACTATTCTCCTGGATATCAAAGATGTTAAAGGCCCCCGCATAATGAAAAATATAAGGAACAAGGAACAGATATTAGCGATTAGAAATAAGAAATCAGGAATAAAACTGGTGTAGCAGCAATACACGGCTTCCGATATTATAGGTTAAAAATCTATTGCCTGTGTTATTCTCTGTTTCTGTTGCCTGTATTTTTCATCGTGCATCCAACTTTATTCTTGATTCTTTAGTCCTAATCGCTAATATCTGTTCCTTGTTCTTATATTTTTCATTGTGCGAAGGCCTTTACCTTTATAAAAAAAGAACAAGCCTTTTTGAGTTGATTATGGATATTAATGATACGTCGACATTTGCTGATTAAAAAAAGTAATCTTTTTCTGATCTTGTCAGAGTTCATGTATTTTAAGAACTACCTATTTTATATTCCATTCTGTTCTTTATATTTTATTTATTTATCCTTATATATGCAATACATGCGGATATATTTTATCAGATAGTAAAGAATAATATAAATAAATAATCTAAAACAAATTATTAAAATTTATCTGATTATTTTTCTTGGACATAAAATTTAATTTGACTATATAAAAATTAAAAATTATATAAAAACCTACTAAATATCTTTATGAAAAGTAATGTCTCGGTTTATGTATTATGGATTATGTATTAATTTATTATAACATAGATTATAAGTACTATTTCACATTGTATAAAAGTTTTGCATCTAATTGCAATGTAGTATTGATATAATTATCAAGCATCTACACGCATCAAATTGTAATTGTATATTGATATTCTAAATCACAAGTTTGACATGTGGTTTGTGCGATTAAAAAATTAGCGTTTGATATTTGATAGGATATTGTAACGTTTTATTTTTCTTTCGGTTTTAAGATTCCGTGTGATAAGACACTAGTTAGATTTTCTGGTGGAGGGATGGTTGCAGGAGTAGGTCGAAATGAATCATAAAAACGGGGACGGCAGGTATCGAGGCGGGCTTGTGATATTAACGTTGCGAAATCGCGGCTGCACTTTGCAGGCAGCACGCGGGTCCACGAGGCCACAATAAGCCATTGTGGATCAGCAAAGTAGTTTCCGATATCGACCGATAAATTCAAATGTGCTCTCGAGCAGCCATTGAGGCGCCACGCCCGTGGCACGTGCGTCGACAGAAAATCGTTAAGAATGCGGAATAGCAGCGGCAAAAAGGTCCTGGAGGGGTCATAGAAGCAACCAGAAAAGAACAGCAGTGGGAATCGAACATTAACGACTGGCGTTATTGTCGTCGGCTTGCTCGTAAAGCAAACAGCGCATCGTGTTCTCACTGATACGACTTACGTGTCTTGTGAAGATCGTTAAAGAAATATATAGGTACGCATGCATATATATATATATATATATATATATATATATATATATATATATATACGTACATACATATATATACACCTATTTGGCGTGTACCACTTTGTAATTATTTTTTTATTACATTATAAAAAAGTTTAGCTTACAGTTTTTATTTAGAATTTTCGACATTTAATTGAAAATATAATTGTTATCAAGAATAAAATATGGATCCTGAAAAAATGTTTGTCAGAAAAATAAGTAGATACATAAATATATTCACGTTCGTGTTATAATTTTATATTTTGTTGCTGTCATTACGCCTACGCCTTAAAAAAAAGATGAAATCAGTTTCCAATGATATCTGACATACTATTCATTTGCAGAATTTAGCCTTAATGCGTTAATATACCGATAATATCGTCAATGTCCTGCGGTGATTTAGTCACGCGTGAGATGAGTCCTCAGTGAACTCAGATGTCGAGGACATTCGATTATTTCCAAGTCCGCGGATCTTCGAGCATTATTCAGCGGCGAGTGTTCAGTTCGGCTAAAATCGATTACGTCCCGAGATGAAATTGTGAGGAGAAGAGGCACAGGGTACTTCAGCCGCCGCGTGATCAGAAGAGAGGATGCGGATCCTGGCTGAGGAATGAGGAAGTAGGTTCGATTTTGACTTTGAAGCATCCTCGATAGATCCGGATCAAACTGAACGACCGAGTTTCTGTTACGTCGAGTGCGAACGTTGCTCTCTTTCCGCTCGCCGTATGTGCCGCTCATATATATGCAACGAGGGTGAATCGAGAAGCATAGACCGGGGGATGTAAGCTCGAAGAGTAAATCCATCGGCCAAGCCTAGTTATGTAAAGTTCTGCTTGAGGCGACGTGGTCGGGCTTCGCACCTGCGATTCTGAAATCCGTGAAAAACCTGAGAGAGAGAGAGAGAGAGAGAGAGAGAGAGAGAGAGAGAGAGAGAGAGAGAGAGAGAGAGAGAGAGAGAGAGAGAGAGAGAGAGAGAGAGAGAGAGTGCAGAATGTCGAGGCGAGTAAAGTTCGAACCTCAACAGCGCGTATAACTTTGATCAGGATTTGACATGAAATTGCATATCCGAATTTTTATGGAGTTCTTTAAGAGAAGAGACGTTCTGCGTAATATTTAAATTTTAAATGTGTTCTGTTGACACTTTTAATCTTACATATGCAGAAAATTACTTGTATATAAGTAATTTTTACTCTGGTTGATCATTATATTAAAGATAAAGACTCCTAACTTCTTGCATGGAATTAATTTCCCAGATAAGTTACGAGATCAGTGCGACTGCCTTGCCAGCGATTGTAGACATATGTCGTTGTTAGTTTACTTCTTGCTGTATGTACATACATGAAGTACGATGAGGTAGGAGTATTTGCTTTTAGCTTCAAGAGTCGCATGTCAACCAGTTTCCCCTTAATTTCTAATCTCTCAAAGGGGTGGTCCGTTAGATTAGTCCTTGCAGAATTCCCGTAGTAATAGTAATCACCAGTCCCACCCCATTTCCAACATCCTCTCTCTACCATTTCAGCATTTGTGGAGCAGAAGTCGCTTTAATATCTTTTCGAAGACAAGACCGCACAAGATTAATGTTCCTATTCTCTTGAAATTAATCCTCAAATTTCCTGTAGCTGTTAACATTGTTAATGTATCTACGTATAGTACTGTAAAAATAGCTTTTGAGCCAAATAAGTTATTTTTATAGTATACTGTACAGATATATTTTTTGTGTAATATTTTGAAGTCAGTAAAAGAGTTATTAGATTCATTATATGGCAATAAAATATCATAGGAAATTTAAAATGTTTTTGTTATTAAGAACGATAATAGATGTTTATCAAAACTTCGTAGCTTTAACCAATCTAGATTTATACATTGTTTCGCGTTGCACCTCCTCGAAACTTTCTCGTTCTTCAAAGGGTTGTGACAGTTCGGTATTTGTAGAATTTGCAAACTAGTGGCTATCGGAAGCTGAGTTTCCTTTAACTTTCTGGCTTCTACAGCTGCAATTTGGTTTCTGTCTTAGTTCATCTAATTTAGTGTTTTCCTAAATGACTTCTAAATGAATTAAACTACCGTATTTGAGAAAATTGCGATTTTTGTTGAAGAAACTGTAGATTCTCTTTTTTTATTAATCCAAATTAATAAAAATTAATTTGCTAAAACTTTATTTTCATTATTTTTGTTAGAAGTGACAAAAAGAAATATAAAACTCTTTATGTTTTAAGATTTGCTTCTACTTCCAAATTTACGCTAAATTATCTCTGGAAAGGAAATTATACTTGATTTCGCGCGAAGAAAAAGTTCTTTTCTTGACAGCAGTAATCAGTAGTTAGCCGCGTCCTATACCATTTGTAAGAGGTAGCACTTTGATAACTCTCTTGAGGGATATAACGAAACGAATCCTCTGAACTTTCGATCATCAGTGCGGCCGCGTCGTCTGATTGCGAAGACTCTAAAAGAAGAAAAGTTACTTCTCTGTAGATCGAAGGTAACGAGCATAGCGGCATTCTTGATGGTTATTCGTGCGACAAGACGCCCATCGCGCTCGGTATTGGGGCACCCTCGGGATAAAGCAGGATTATTCGTTGATTTCTTCTCCTCCAAGATCTACGCCGCTTGGCTATTTAATTAAGGAATTACAGACGCTCGATCTGTCTTTGGAGAAGCGTCCATTTGTAATTCCACCTGCGTTTTTGTCTCTCTTGCCTCTCGACATTCCGTTCTTTATCTCTCTTTCTCTCTCTCGTGATCCGCCGGCTAAGAAAAACATAAGCCGAGAGCAATTCACGAGCGAATTGTGAATATTCATCGTCTCAGATTATGAGAGTTGGAAAAGTAAATTGGAGTTTGAACATCGAATTATTCGTTCGTATTGTATTTGTTCAATATTCATTACTCATAATAACGTATTTTTTATATCCTTGCGTTCTCTTTCCCAACAGTTTTATTCTTCCAACAAATGCCGGGAATTAGAAAATGAATAAAAAAGCGAATATTTTCCTTTAATTTTAGGTTTTTTCGAAATTTAGATTGTAAAATCGCTATACTTTACCGTGGTTATCTACGGCTCGATGGATCTTAGATTTATCTATGATATTCTTTATCTCTGATATTTTGTACTATAGTCAGTACTACAGTCAGTAATCGAACAATACCCGGCGCTTATCCTTGATTCTTGGAAGGATAGAAAGGACGTATCGTGGAGTTTGCTGGCTAAATCCACAGAAATTGGTGCTTACACTCTTCCGGCACTATCGTTTCTTCCGGCGGACGATCGTTTATAGCTAACAGATTAACCGCACGATGCGAGTTGCTGTCGTTCGCAATCCTTTTAGCCTCTTATCGTAATTGTTTGCTAGGATTAAAAAAATTTACAACTTGGCTCGTACAGCTCGTATAGCAGGTCTCATATTAATACACAATTTTATAATTAACTAGAGTTTTATTTTAATATAATTTTAATACAATTTTAATTTAAGACGTAATTAGTATGAGATAAATAATTTTAAAAAACGAAAAGAAGAATGCAGAGTTTAAATTTTAAATTAAATTTTTATATTAAGAAATATTTGTCTTTAAATTTGTTAAATTCTAAGAGTTTGTAGTAAGAGTTGTATAAAGAAAAGCCCGACTTTAGGAGTATATACAGTACAATATACTTTCGCACGGAGAATTATTTTAGAAATGTCACCCGCAGAAGAAAAGCTCGATTTTGTTGAAAGCAACAGTACGTATTACTCGCGAACTCGTAATGATTGGAAACGCCAGAAAGACGCGAAAAGAGACATCGAACAAACGAGAAAGATAACCGGGATGAACGTATGAAGAAACGAGCTGGGAAAGGACGAAAAAAGAGAAGGAAAAAAATATAGATGGAAAGCTTGAGAGAATCTCGCGGTGGAATACGCTTCTGCAGTGCACTAAACTTTCAGCAAAGTTTGTCGGGAAGAAGCTTGCGGCGACCGGATCTGCGGAGCATCGTGGCTCTTTCAACCCTCTCCCGTCGCAGTGCACCCTTTCGCGCCGAGTGCGCATCAGTTATGTTGCGTTGTACCGCGACATGCAGCAATGCCCGCAACACGCGCAGAATTGTGGAACCTCGGTTGATCGGAAAATTTACCGCCGCATTAGAAATAGGGCACAACACATTGAATACAATGTGTATCAAAATATTCCATTATGCCACGATATACAACGTTATTATGCATTGAATGCATAATATATAAACGTATTATATTAATATTAACAAAATAACAAATATACTCATAATATATACGTTATTGTTAATTACTTAATAATTTTGGGAAAATATGACGTGTATTTATGCGATTCTTGTAAGTTTATAAACTTGAAAAAAATCTGGTTTTGAGATTTCTTATAAAGAATGCTCACACACAGAATGTTTCGTACTTGAAATTCATAAGACTATTATTCTGCGATCGCGCGTGCGGAGTTATACGAGTTTGCAATTCGGGTGAAAGAATTTTATGCAAAAAATATTCCGCGCCGAGATGCCGTTTCAGTTTCTCCTTCACAATCCGCGACGGGTCTCCATTCCGTTCAACCGTAGTTTTACAGTTCGTCCGAAAGTTCCACCGTCGCGCGAACTCCGCCAGGATGGATTGCTGGCGCAAGTTAGTGCGCGCGAAGTTCCGTATGACCGAACGTGTAGCTTGTAAATTTCTTCTCGCCGAACGATATATCTTTTGCGATGTAATGTTAGCGAATGTTTCTGTCCGCGAGCGAGCTAATAATTCTTACAGCACCTGCGTACAGGTACGAACAGATAATCCATCCTTTGACCATCTCATTTCTTGTAATTTTTACCTTGCAATATTACTTCGGCAATTCTGATTTAATATAAATGATGTTGGTCATATAGCTATTCGTTATTTCATTATTTTGCTATTTCTATTATATATGTAAGCGTTATACATGACCATTATTTTTGGAAATAATTTAACTTAACATTTAAAGAGAATTATCTTTTTTGTTCATGAAAAAAGAAAGAAAAAAAGAATATTATTAAATACATATTATAATGGAATTAACTTTTATTATTTTATGTACCTATTTCAATTATTTGTTTTATGCCAAGAAATGTTTTTTCTTGAATGGAAGGTAATTAAAGATAATGACGTTTATAAGCGATTGGATAGTAAAAAACTGAGGAGATATAAATTGCCTTCGGACGCAAAACTCGTCCGTTTTGCGTATCGAGCGAGAAAGATGTTCGCATAATTTGCTCATAAATATTGCTAGTCGTCTATATGGCGCGCCGCCGTGCAATTTGGTGGCGAATTTGTATGGCGCAGGTGCAAGAGCACTTATGCAAAGTGTATTTTATGAACGGTACACAAACGCACGGCTCTGACATTTTCTAAGCGAGTTAATTATTTTCTTTTCTTTTTGTAATATCATCAAGGTTCGAAAGAGCAGAATTTTTTATATTTCGTAGATGTATATAGCAGAATTCAGCAAAACATTTCTCTCCAAACTGATATCTTGTTTTGCGGAAAATATTCCGTTCGGCAAAAAATTATTTTGTCTCATGTGAGTAAATATGTCGAGCACAAAAATGTTATTTTTAACGATATTTCGGGGAGAAATACGCATAGCGGTCCTGCAATATGGTAAAATAATGCTGTATTGTTATATTTTAATGTGCCAACACGCGGGTAGAGGGAGGAAAGGAAGAGGATTAAAAGCTGCGCGATATAAACTACTGGGATAGAATTACGTTGTTGCTATTCATTAGCGGCATAAAGAGCAAGTCGCGGAATATCCCGCGTTTACCCAGCTCACTATCCTCCAATGATCAGGAGCTACAATGTGTTTCCTCGCTTTGTCTGTATTCCTGTGCCTCGCGGGCTTAGCTTGTTTGTTGCGCTTTGTGCCCGTTTCTCGCTCGGCGACTTCCACTGTGTTCCCCCGTTTTTATTTGCACGTTAATATTACATCTGCTCTGTTATTCTGTAGCTCTTGCGTAACGCGGGCATAACAGAGGAATACGTCGAGGAACGGGGAAACTCCGCGCCGAACGAGAAACTCGTAGAGAAAACTCGTGTATTTTTTTACGTCGAAAATATTTTTATTCTCATCTAATACGACGGATTATTTTAACTGGCGTCCGTGTATCGGAAGAATGTTAGATACGTGTGAACGATTTTAACGCTCTGGGCTATGATAATGCTGCAACAGTGTGTTGAATTCTGCAGTTATTTTTTCCGATAATAGGAGAATGCCGGATTTACCACGAGAATTTGACTATTGCCACAAGGTAATATGCTTATATTTCAGCATTCAAACGTAATTTCTTTACCGAGCTTAAAGTATTAATTTTATCTGGCATGAAGAGTTAAAGCTAAAGGATAAATAAATAAATAAATGTTTATTTTAGTTTTTTCTGTGTTAGAAAGAACATTTGATATATTTAATACACCTTTATTGTTTGCAAATTATAACTACAATTGTCAGACTGATTGTTACACTTCTTCAATAATGCTTTTGTAAATTCTAAATCGATCATGACATTATGTATTATAGATGTTATCTTAAAAATCTTATTAAGATTAAAAATTCGAAGATTATTAATGTACGAACGCACGTTATCATAGTTTAACAAAAGTTCGAGTTATAAGATTTTAAAGATAAAGGATTTAAGAGATTTCTCGAACATCCAGTATATATTATCAAGCGAAATAACAAAGACGTAGGGTATGATTAAAGACTCAATTACTACACATTGTGCGACACATTAGTTCCAGCTGCTGCTTGCATGTGCAAAAATGTCAGTAGCGAGTCTCGTTACTCGGTTCTCTCGCAAGAGCTATCGCGGGAACGGCGAGTAATAATTTCGTAATTACCAGGCCTGTTGCTCCCTGGGGAGAACTCGGCGCGGTCATGGCAAGTATGATTTTGCATTCACGCCGCGGATTCCCAAGGGTATCGTTGTTGCCAGTCGTAACAGGACGGGAAGAAGGAAGAAACTACGAAAGTGGAGAATCCCCCTCGCGCATTTTTCGTGATGACCTTTTTTCCCGCGGAAATGCCCGGTTTTCCGCCCCGTCTGTCATTGTGCCTTTTCTTTCCCGTATTTGTTGCTCTTTATGTCTGCTCGAGTCATTCTTCCAAAGTCTATTTTCACGTTTCAATAATTCCTCTGTTTTTATATTCCTCTGTTCATGTCACGCTATATGACGTATCCTAGAATTGGCATTTAATAAGTCTAACGGAAAATTATGATATAATTGAAGGAGCTTGCGTGTCCCTGACAAGATAACTATATTAGTCATTGATTACTTTTTTTTAGAGGGTATTCAATAATAGAATAGAATTACGTTTATTTCAAACATTTTTAATTGATTGACAGAGAATATTTGCCTACGAGTATTAATCACGTAAAATATATTTTATAGAACGCGCTTATTTTTTATTCAGTATATACCCGATATCGCGAAGCGGGTGTTTCGTTCCCGCGATAAATTTGATAAAAATTTCCAGCGCTTTACCGGGGACAGTTTGTAATTTGATCGCGAACCAGATCCCGCGTTTACCATGAGCAAACCCCGCCATTTAGCGCGAATAAATTTTCGCTTCTGTCTTTTTCATAGTGTCTTGCTCAGCGTTATCCGAGCTTCCCGCTACCCCAAAAGCTTCTGGAAAATTGTGCGCGATTTAAAAATCTGGGAATACGTTCGTTAAATCACTAAACGATAGCTATATTATAACAAATCTGAAGCTAACACTTTATTTCTGAATTATTTTGATTATAATGATATTATAATGATTAAATATGTATTTATTCTTTATTTATAATAACTGATATTTTATTACTTGTTGATATTCTTCTAGCCAAGTATACATATATAGTTCAATTTAACTAGAATATCAAATTTGATATATTTTTCATTCAAAAAGCGGACATTGTCCATATTAACGTTTACATGCGAAGTAATATGTGTATTGGGATTTATTACAAATCAATTAATACTTAATTTATTTTTGGCACGAAGCCACGAGATCAGATGGGGAGTGACTCGAGAGAGAGGTCAGCACGAGATCGGATGATTTATCGTCGTAATTAATTCGGCACCGGCCGCTGGCTTTCGCGCGTCACGCGAGAGATACACAGAACGGAAGAAAAAGGGTCATGCTCAGGGATTATTAACGATGCCATGGATAAGCACGATTCTCAAATTTACGTCGGTATCGTTACTTCCGCTCCCCGAACATGCGTAACATAAAAATTACATTAATCTTCAAAAGTGTTGTAAAAATTTCTCTTCCTTTCATCTCGCTCTCCGCTTATAAACGCGTATGCACTATGTATTTTTCGGAAACCCGTGTTTACTGCAGTTTCCTTCAAAACTACTGTAATTACATTTGCAACTGAAAAAAGTGGCGGTCATATTTTTATAACTTGCGCTTCTAAATTGCTTGTGTACTGTGTGCTACAACTAGAAGCTCGCAACACACCTGTGAAAAATGTTTGACACTTTTGCAATTATAATTCGTAATGTTGTAGTATTCTCGCAGTTATTATCATAAATTTTTCACGACTTTCTCTTATAATACTTCTCTTATAATGTTACAGTAATGTAATATGATGTTCAAACAACATCGAAAATTGCACTAAGCTTGTAAACGTGAAGTATTGCAGCTATAATGTTGTTTAAAAATAACCAAAGTTTATTTTATGTACTGAAGTTTCTTTTATGTGAGGCTCTTATCGTAAATATGTTAAATTACACAAAACGAGGATCGAGTTTCATGACCGTACGTGGCCGATTAAGAGGGTCGGGGATTTTGGAATGTTCAGCGACAAAACGTGAGTGTAAAATTGTCGAGCATTTACGTTAAAAATATCGAAAGATACTTGAGAGTATTCTTGTCGTGTAATAGTCATTATTTCGTGATACAATCCATGATTTTATTTTCATACAATACTGGCAGTATTTTTTACTAAATTTAGGACTCTTGTTTTATCCATTATATTATAATGTTTTCGTTACATTTTTCGGTAAAAGTAATCGTTAACGAAGAGAATTTATAACATATTCTAAAAATTTGTCATTTATTCTTACGCAAAATATTATCTTTTATATTAATTTTGTAATATTGAAAAAAAATTTTTTTTATTATATTTTATAATCAACAGAATTCATGTTGATGTCTTGAAATTATAAATACTTGAAATTATAAAGTATTTAAAATTAAAAAAATATATATCTTTTAATATTACTAAATTAAATCAAACTAATCTTTTTAAAGGCCATTGCACGTAACAAAGTTTTAGTTTTAATCGTAAGGCCGTAAGAAAATAGACCAATCACACCTGACTATTCTTCAAGCGCGAGGAGAATAATCGACTGTGATTGGTCTATTTTCTTACAGCCTTACGATTATGACTAAAACTTTGTTACGTGCAATGGCCTTAATTTATACCTATCACACAAAGTATCCTACAATATTTTTATTGAGAATTATACTATTAGTGCCTAAGAAATCGCCATACAAAGACATGGCTATTAACACAGTGTGCCTTATATTCTTAACAAGCAATATCTGACGAGAGGCTTTGTTCCATCAATGCACTCAGTTGTCGCGATAGTTGATCATACTCTGCCATATACCTGGTCGTCGATTATTCTGACAAGCAATAACAATCGGCGACTTCTCCGTTTTCGTTTCACACAGATCTTCAAATTAATCTCGAGGAGAATTTAATTAGTTGACGAACAATGGCACTGTGACGTGAGACAGAAACGCGGGGATGCGGAAACCGCGTCGATCAGTCATTCACAGACCGTCAGGTACCAACATCGATTACTCTTGCCGAGTGCACTTAATCCACGGCGTATATTGTTAAGCATTAATCGCGGCAGCGGTGCCGCGCAGAATGCTACACCGTTCGGTGATAATCGATAATCGCACCACTCTGCTAGCGCGCATGATGGATCTCGCTAGAAAATTCGATTAGCGGCTCCATTTTTTGGTAACGTGACCAATCATTTATCGGTCGGTGAGTAATTCTCGTCCTTATGAAATATTTTGCGCGCTGGCAAAATTTTTTGCGACCTGTAGGTGTAGGAATTAAGAATTTTCAAGATCGTGTTACTTTAATATGCTTAGAAATTTTTGTATAAACTTACAAAAAGCTTTTAAATTTCACTAAATTAAAATTTTGATTTTTTTTTGAAAATTTTACGATTAAAAAATTCTCATATTTATTTATTTATTAAAAAAAAAAAAAAAATTGTTGTAGTGATGTTAATAAAATATCTTTATATAATTCTATCAATTATATATTTCAATTTTTTTAAATAACATTTTTTCTGAAATAAGGATGACAAATTTGAATAAAATACTATATTATGAATTCTACGTTCATTACTGTGTAGAATTTCCATTGTCTAATAATATAGTATTAACTCGTTATATGTGAATATCTCATGCCATTTGAGAACTTCGTTTCTAATTTTGCGGTAGTGCAGTTGAGCATTGGTCAGACGCGCATTCGTGTCCGCGCTCGACCGTCACTGGGCTGGTAGGTGCGGTGCTCGACAAGCGTATCGATGGTTTTACAGCTCGGTCCCTTGCACCGTGATCATGCTATTCAATATTGCCAAAGGTTCACTGCTCGACGAGAGAGCGCCGCTTTTATTATACCCAGCGAACGTGGCCTCCTTCGTCGATCGTCGATGGTCGTTCGCCGTTATATCGGTCGAAACGAAAGGGCATGATTTCCAGCGTACCGATTACTTCTTCAATATTTGTTCGTTGCACTTCCTTATTCGAATGATAGTTGATTCCATGTCTAACTGATTATTCAATGACGTGCTGGTCATTTTGTGACTTCGTTATAATGTGAATTTATCGATAAAGTTTGTGCAACAGAAGCAATTTACTAGCATGCACTAAGAAAAAAAAATCGTTGATTCAAAGAAATATTATTTGATTCAACTAAATGCAGCGGTCACGGGCTGTCAAGCTAACATTTGTTAATTCAACAAATATTATATAAAATAAAATAAAATATTTCTTGATATTACTCACGTATATTTGATTTAAATATATTAATATTTACATTAAACAAATCACACCAACTAAACGAGTTTAGTCAAATTAACAACATTTTTTTCTCAGTGTGCAGAAATTATAAAGTTTTGTTTTTTTAGATGTATTTTTTTCTTTTTCAATATTTACAATAAAAGAGTTAATAGCAAGAAATAGAGTAGACATTTTTTGCATGATATAATTTTCAAATCCATTTGATTGATTGTTTCATGTTTTTATTATGAAGTATTATGAATGTTTTATACGAAAAATTCTGAAATGTAAATACAGAATGAAATATTAAAGTAAACTTGCTAATGGATAAATGTATAATTACATTTTTCAAGCAAGTAGCGCTAGTTTTATAAAAAATTTTCTTACGTGCATGAATAGAACGTTACACATTCTTATTTACTCTGACAATGTAAAGCGGAAGTTAGAATTTATTTTTAATTACGTATATATTACGTTTTGAGCCGGTATTCTCTTTTAATTTATTGTTAGTACAATTTTTAATTATCTACTGCATTTTGATTTGATACACTCGTTAAAATAATGACATGTAATTAAGTATATAACAATCACTGACAGATTTAGTTTCTGCCAAAGAAGCTGATGCAAATGCAACACGGTTAATATACAACATGGTCTATATAAAATATTATAAGCTGTTTTCTCCTAGACGGCTTTATGTATGACTTAAACAGCTTGCAGATATTATGGAATATATTCTACCGCGTATTTAAGTAATAATAAACTTTAGGAAAAAGTATCAAGTAAATTTTTAAAAATAAAATGCGTTAACATGTAATTTTTTTTATTTTACGAAGTCGTGTATACAGGGTAGTAGTTAACTACACTAAAAGATTTTAAGGGGTGATTTCTCACACAACTTTAAAATGTAAAATTTTATATGATTATACGTCCAAAACGGCTTAGTTTCAAATACAAGGTGTTAAAGTTGGATGAAAAATTGTGTTATTTCCAAAAATTTCGAAAACCACTCGGGTTATTTTGATGGAACTTTGTGTATGTTTGAAAGTTTCATCAAAATAACCTGAGTAGTTTTTAAAATTTTTGGAAATAACAGTATACGAGTGTACGTGTGTGTGTGTGTGTGTGTGTGTGTGTGTGTGTCTGTGTGTGTGTGTGTGTGTAATACATACACATAATGACGCGCCGTAGTTCGTATAAGGATGAAAATAACAGTGCATTATGACGCGACAAACAGTTTTACATCCAATTTAACACTTTTGTGTTTAATCAAAAACCACTTTATCCCAGAAAAACTGTGCAGATGCATTAAAAAATTCTATATCTTTTTATTAACTATCTAGGCTACTATTCCTATTTTTTGTATACGTGTTACTCTCATGAAACTGGGAGCATTATCTGTACATATCTCAGGAAAGTATAAATATTTTTTATCTCCTCTTTTTTTTTTAATTGAAATACCTAAGCGAACAAAGCTTTATTTTGGAAAATCGGGAAATGTCATAAAGGCTTAAAGCGAAGGAGAGAAGGAAAATTTCCCTTTTTATATAGCCGGAAAAATCATATTTTAGTAAAAAATATAAAACTGATACTTACATTTAAAAAAGTTTAAAACAACCTACAGTATTATAAAATATAAGGTTGTAATATATTATTGAAAAAAATGTTTTTCTAGAATTTAATATGAAACTGCAAGGAGTCAAGTACATTTTAAAGTTTCTTTAAAAGTTTTGTAACTTCTTGAATAAAGAAACGTTTACACAAAAATACATATTAATGCGCTTACTCTCTCTCTCTCTCTCTCTCTCTCTCTCTCTCTCTCTCTCTCTCTCTCTCTCTCTCTTATTCATACTGTACTAATATATTTTGCAGACAAGTCATTAAAACATATAATTAAAAAATTATCTTAAGTATTAATTATATTATTGGTGCACATTGTTCGCATAACATCGAGCGATGCTTCTCGCATCGTGAGTTAAAAAAAAAGGATCGAGAACAAATAAATTAAACATAGGGGAGACCGGAGCACCATGAGCCACAAAAATTCAAACTCTGAAAAGTACTTTTAAATATAAGATTTTTTGTCTCATTTTTTTTAAATAATTAAAGCACTATGTATATTTTAAAATTAATTAGCGTATTTGGCAAATATTGATTAGTTTTTGAGAAAAAAATTAAAACACATTTTTTGAGAAATGACCCAAGGTGCCCCATATCATGGGTCTGTCACTGGGACACTATAAATCACACACAAAAACTAAGTTTATTTATTCCAGAAATAACGAAAAGTTAAAAAAGTTGAAAAGAAAATTTATTTTATACGTTTTCTTATGACACTATTCAGGATTGGGCAGGACAAACAAGATATCAGAACCCACTACTGAAATATTTTTTGGAGAAAAACTAACTTTTGACATGTTTTCTTCAATCAAAAATAACATATATCATCAACCTATCTATCTATCATCAACCTTGGTGGCGTGTGTGACCCATGCTGCCGCAGCATTGGGTGTCCCATGGTGCCCCGAATGCACTTAATATAGAAAACAGTAAAACGTAATAAAAAAAAATAAATGATACAAGATTATTTGTAGTGTAGTAAAATGACAAAAGATGCTAGAAAGTTACACCTAATTTTTAGTACGTGTATATTTTACTACAAAAATAATATTGAAACATTTCTAAATGGTTAAAAAGAAATTTACGTATCACGAAAACTATTTATGTCACGTGCGTCTCGAGACTACGGACATTGATGACTGCCACCTAGATACGAAGTATGGGCAACGAAATAACTCACATGATACTAATTGAATCAACTTAAACATTCTGGATTACCCTAAACAGTCAATGACTCATGGTACTTCGTGGCTTAATGGTGCCCCGATTTCCCCTACGTATTATTAAAGGGAAGGCGATATTTGCATCTTACACGTTTAGTTAATTTGCAAATAATGGGATGATACGTATATAATTCGATATCTTGTGAATCTCGTTCCTCAATGATGCTTTTCGTTTGAATTCGTATAATTCAGGAGAGATTTTAAAACATAAACGCAAGCAACTTTTTATAAATGGTGTACATAAACTTTTAACTGATGTTTCGAAAAACACATATTTTATCATTAGTTCGTTCTCTCCGCTTAAAGTATATAAAATATAACTATTAATAACGTTTTGATCTAACATAGCATAAAAAAATCTCATAGGCTAGCGATTAGACATTCGTGAAGTAGGTACTGTATTCACGACATGCTTGGACAAATGTGTTGATGCCTTCTTTAGTAGAATTATAAAATTGAATAATATCTGATTCTTTTCTAACATCTACATCTCCTCGTAAAGAAGACAATATGATAACTATTTTATTTTTTTTCGGACAATTAATATGAAAGTAATGTCATATTATTAGCATAAAGAAAACGTAAATCATTAATTGCAGTGAATTTTTTAATATTCTTTGGTATCTCTCTTTTTTTGCTTGAATTGTCTCTATCATACTATATAAAGTTATTTTTCATGTTTTGCACTAGAAGCACTGAAGTGAACCGTTTATTACAAGTAAGTTTTTTTCTTGTTTAAGTGTGGAGAAACATTGTTGGTGGTGTTCACCACCAAAGTACAAGTATTTCTGTTAATCTCTCTGTACATAAACACGCGTCATGCTTTTATGACGATGGAATAACAGCGCATTATGACGCGACACACAGTTTTACATCGAATTTAACACTTCTGTATTTAATCAGAAACCTTTTTCCGAAGAAGAATTGTGCAGACACATTTAAAAATTCTATATCTTTTTATTAACCCTAGGTTACTATTCCTACTTCTTGTCTACGTCCATTACTATTATGAATCTGGAAATACCTTTATCTGTTCATATCTCCAGCAAGCATTAATATTTTTTACCTCCTTTTTTAGAAATCGAAATACTAAAATTTAAGCGAACTATATAAGCTTTGTTTTGGAAAACCATAAAGAGGACAGAAGTTATAAAGGCTTAAAGCGAAGGAAAATTTATGTATAGCCAGTAAAATCATCTTTTCCCAAAAGATATAAAACTGAAACGTTTAAAAAAGCTTTAAAGCGGCAACTGCATCATAAAACATAAAATTAAAATATTATTGAAAATAAATGTTTTGCTAGAATTTAAACAATTTTAATATAAAGCTGCAAGGGATCAAGTACATTTTTAAGTTTTTTTTAGAAGTTTTGTAGCTTTTTGGATAAAGAAGCGGTTACATAAAAATACATATAATACATTTATTCATTCATGCTATAACAATATATTTTGCAGACAAATTATTGAAACATACAATTAAAAAAATCATCTTAAATATTAATTATAGGTGCACACTATTCGCATAACATCGAGCGATGCTTCTCGCATCGTGGTCTCTTGCATTGAGGACAAATAAATCGAGTTTTCCTATCACTAAGGGCAGGACAATATCTGCACTTTACACATTTATCTAATTTGTAAGTAAGGGGATCATATATGTGTTATGATTCGCTATATATTCCCTAATATTAATAAGTCTTGGATTAGCTTTCGTAATTCCCCGGGGATTTTATCAGAACGTGAACGTGTTTTCATATATGGTAGGCATAAATTTGTAGCTAATGATCCTAAAAACATAGATCTTGTTAACTTTGCGTTGTCCTCTTTGTTTAAATTATGTAAAATATGACTATTAGTCAAGCTTTGATCTAACATAGCATAAAAGAATTTCATCACCCAACGATTAGACTTTCGTACAGTACTGTATTTACGACATAATTTGTCAAATCTGTCAGTGCCTCTTTTAGTAGAATTATAAAATTCAATGATTTCTTGTTCTTTTTCAACAACTGCATCTCCTCGTTTATGTAAAGAAGACGAAGACAATACTAAAATTATTTTACTTTGTTTCGGACAATGTGAAAGTAATGTCACATTATCAGCATAAAGAAAACGCGAATCATTAATTTCAGTGAAATTTTTCATTTTTAGTGGTATCTCTGTTTCTTTTGCTCGAATTGTTCCTACCATACTAAGCGAAAATTCATTTTTCATGCTTTGCACTAGAGGCACTGAAATGAAACGTTTATTACAAGTAATATTTCTGTGACTGTCATAGATCGGCTCTGATAATTTACGAACATAATAAGAAGGCATAGACTTTAGAGGTCTCTTATCGTCTTTTCCAACGTGAGGAATAGCATTTATCATATAATAAGTGTCTGAATCGTTCATCATAACAATTCTAAGTCCCAATTTTTCCCATTTAGTACCCATTTTAACACGAAAAGGACATTTACCGCGAAAACTTACTAACTGCTCGCCTATTGTTACATTTTTACCCGGCGAATAATACTTTGTACAATTCGATATAAATGAATCCCAAAGGTCACGAATTGGTGCTAATCTATCACTTTTGCGACGTTCTTGACGTGTACTTTTATCATCGAACTGTAACAATGCTATTAAATATGCAAAACGGTGTCTTGTCATGTTTGCGGGAAAGACAGGTGATGATTTCCATAGTTTTTTTACATTATAAGAATTTTCTTCTAATGGGCTAAAGTATAAAATTCCTATAAGGGCTTTTAATTCCTCGAGATTAATATCTGATAAATAATATATATTTGATCTTTTACAATTTTTTCGTTTTCGTGCAATCTCAACGTTAGTATATTTGACAATTTTACTTAGCATTTCATCAGTAAGGAAGAGAGACCATACTTCCAGTGGAGTTTTTTTATTCTCTGCATCGTCCAACACTTCAGGTTCATAATCAGGTACTTTATCCTCTGTTTCTTCTTCTTCCGTCGGCGGTGTAACGGACCATTTAAAATAGTTGGGGCTATACATAAAACGACTCGCCGAGGATTTAGTTCCTCGCATTGACGCATGCCCTGCCTTTTCTTCACTTTCAGCCTGTTGCTCTATGTTTTCTACGACGTCATATGTTTCTTCTTCCGATTCGATAGCGCTTAATTCTTCAACATTATCTTCTTCTGAGGAACTTTCATTACTTGCCAAGGATATAGTTTTTCGCGTCGACGCATGCGCTGCCCCTTCTTCTTCACTTTCAGTCGATTGTTCTACGTCCTCTGCGATATCATATGCTTCTTCTTCCGATTCGATATCACTAAATTCTTCAACATTATCGTCCTCTGAGGAAGTTTCGTTATCAATAGGTTTTTCAGGTTGTGTTCGCAACTGCTCTTGCATATCTATCTCCTGTTCGCCGCTGGGCGTTTCCATTGCTGTCTAAAAGTGATTGAAGATACTAGTTCATATTACAAATATAAAATATTATTAAAAAGTAGGAACATGCATAATATAATAAAAATATAAAGTTACGTTGACAAAATATTGCTCTTTTAATATATATTCTTACTGGATATAAATGCGACGCAGTTACTATGATCACGTTTGTGAGACCTATGAACACTTTTGAGATGTTTTCGTTTTCGCTGCTGAGGTCGATTTGGCATTATCGCTATAGCTGCTACTTCGGGAGAACCAAAACTCTGTTTCCTCCCCACTACAAGCCAATGAAATCATTATTATTACCTGAGTACCAACCGATGAAAGTTTCTGCTCGAATCTCCCGGATCCAAGGGTATTAACCTGGGGTTAAATTTGTATCTTTTTTTAATGATTTGCTATAAAATTTTTTTATATTTGCCAAAATAATTAGTATATTCCTTGTTAAATAGAATCATTTTAAAGAAATTAAGTACAACATGCATATATTTAATGATTCTAATGCAATATGTGTAATACAATATATCTCTATTGATATTATAATATTTTGGTTTTTTTTATTTCTGAACAGTTTAAAGTTGTGTTTTACGATGTTAAAGAGCCAAAAATCGTATTTCGTATAGTTCGTCATTTTTTAAAATAAAAAACCAAAATTTATAAAAATTCTCTTGAAAATTACGACATTTTTGAAATTTCTTGGCAAGAATTTTTTTCGAGAAGTTCTATCTAATTTAAGTTTTTGTAACGACCTGAATTCGGCATTACTCAGACTAAAAATAGTCAAAAGGCATTCTTTAATGGCAGATTAATATTATGTATCTTGATATTGTTATTACAAATTTAAAAAAGGTCATTTTTCGGTGTCATATTTTATTGGCCGTAATGAATTTTCTGTACAAAAAAAGCTTACTATGCTACGTTTAATAACTAATTGTATTTAATTAAGCTATAGTATTCGATATCTTTTGAAAGAAAATATCTTTTAACGATAACTTTCCCGTTACCAATTGGGATAATGCACTGATGTTTTTGCGTATTTTTGATCGGTTTAACCATTCTAAATCGTCCGTTCGTTTGGTGTAGATGAGTGCGCCATTTCTAGATCTCCCGATTTCTAATCACACGAATCTTTTCTCGCACTAGAAATTGCTATCATCATTTAAATGTATTTCATGCGTTACTTCATACATACTCTGTATTATTTTATATATTTTGCACGCTTAGTGTACATGGTGCGCTCATCTACACTAGTCTACACCCAAAAAATATATAGAATTAACACCAGGTTACTACCCTGAGAAACTCGACTAGAAACTTTTATCGGTTGGTATCTCATATGATTTCACTAATGATATCTTTGCCTTATTGTGGTGGGAGGAGAATAGAGTTTTGACTCTCCCGAAGTAGCAGTTATAACGATAATGCCAAATCGACCTCAGCAGCGAAAACGAAAACATCTTAAAAGTGTTTACAGATTTCACGAACGTGATCAAAGTAACTGCGTCGCATTATTATCTAGTAAGTATATATATCAAAAAAACAATATTTTGTCAACGTAACTCTATATTTTTGTTATATTATGCATGTTCCTACTTTTTAATAATATTTTATATTTGTAATATGAACTAGTATCTTCAATCACTTTTAGACAGCAATGGAAACGCCCAGCGGCGAACAGGAGATAGATATGCAAGAGCAGTTGCGAACACAACCTGAAAAACCTATTGATAACGAAAGTTCCTCAGAGGACGATAATGTTGAAGAATTTAGTGACATCGAATCGGAAGAAGAAGCATATTATATCGTAGAGGACGTAGAACAATCGACTGAAAGTGAAGAAGAAGGGGCAGCGCATGCGTCGACGCGAAAAACTATATCCTTGGCAAGTAATGAAAGTTCCTCAGAAGAAGATAATGTTGAAGAATTAAGCGCTATCGAATCGGAAGAAGAAACATATGACATCGTAGAAAACATAGAGCAACAGGCTGAAAGTGAAGAAAAGGCAGGGCATGCGTCGATGCGAAGAACTAAATCCTCGGCGAGTCGTTTTATGTATAGCCCCAACTATTTTAAATGGTCCGTTACACCGCCGACGGAAGAAAAAGAAACAGAAGATAAAGTACCTGATTATGAACCTGAAGTGTTGGACGATGCAGAGAATAAAAAAACTCCACTGGAAGTATGGTCTCTCCTTTTTACTGACGAAATGCTAAGTATAATTGTCAAATATACTAATGCTGAGATTGCACGAAAACGAAAAAATTATAAAATAGTAAAAAGTTATTTAGAATATATTAATCTCGAGGAATTAAAAGCCCTTATTGGAATTTTATACTTTAGCGGATTACAAGAAAATTTTAGTAATTTAGAAAAACTATGGGAATCATCACCTGTCTTTCGCTCAACCATGTCAAGAGAACGTTTTATACGTTTATTAAGATTTTTACAGTTCGATGATAAAAGTACACGTCAAGAACCTCGCCAAAGTGATAGATTAGCACCAATTCGTGATTTTTGGGATTCATTTATATTGAATTGTACAAAGTATTATTCGCCGGGTAAAAATGTAACAATAGGCGAGCAGTTAGTAAGTTTTCGCGGTAAATGTCCTTTTCGTGTTAAAATGGGTCGTAAAAAGGAACAAGTGGGACTTAGAATTGTTATGATGAACGATTCAGACACTTATTATATGATAAATGCTATTCCTCACGTTGGAAAAGACGATAAGAGACCTCAAAAGTCTATGCCTTCTTATTATGTTCGTAAATTATCAGAGTCGATCTATGACAGTCACAGAAACATTACTTGTAATAAACGTTTCACTTCAGTGCCTCTAGTGCAAAGCATGAAAAATAAATGTTCGCTTAGTATGGTAGGGACAATTCGAGCTAAAGAAAAAGAGATACCACTAAAAATAAAAAAATTCACTCAAATTAATGATTCGCGTTTTCTTTATGCTGATAATGTGACATTACTTTCACATTGTCCGAAACAAAATAAAATAATTTTAGTATTGTCTTCGTCTTCTTTACATAAACGAAGAGATGCAGTTGTTGAAAAAAAACAAAAAATTATTGAATTTTATAATTCTACCAAAGGAGGCACTGACAGATTTAACCAATTATGTCGTGAATACAGTACTGCACGAAAGTCTATTCGTTGGGTGATGAAATTATTTTATACTATGTTAGATCAAAGCTTTGCTAATAGTCATATTTTACATAATTTAAACAAAAAGAACAACACAAAGTTAACAAAATCTGAGTTTTTAAAAACATTAGCTAAACAATTATACATACCACATATAAAAAGACGTTTATTAGGGAATCGTAAGGGAATCCCCGAGAAATTACGAAAACTAATGGAAAGCGTTGTTAAGGGAGAAAATAGCGAATCATAACACATATATGATCCCCTTACTTACAAATTAGATAAATGTGTAAAGTGCAGATAAAATCCTGCCTTTAGTGATAGGAAAACTCGATTTATTTGTCCTCAATACAAGAGACCACGATGCGAGAAGCATCGCTCGATGTTATGCGAATAGTGTGCACCTATAATTAATATTTAAAATGAATTTTTTTTTAATTGTATGTTTCAATGATTTGTCTGCAAAATATATTGTTATAGCATGAATGAATAAGTGTATTACATGTATTTTTATGTAACCGCTCCTTTATCCAAGAAGCTACAAAACTTCTAAGAAAACTTAAAAATGTACTTGATCCCTTGCAGCTTTATATTAAAATTGTTTAAATTCTTGCAAAACATTTATTTTTAATAATATTTAAATTTTATGTTTTATGATGCAGTTAGCCGCTTTAAAGCTTTTTTAAACGTTTCAGTTTTTTATCTTTTGCGAAAAGATGATTTTACTGGCTATACATAAATTTTCCTTCGTTTTATGCCTTTATAACTTCTGTCCTCTTTATGGTCTTCCAAAGTAAAGCTTATATAGTTCGCTTAAGTTTTGATATTTCGATTTTTAAAAAAGGAGGTAAAAAATATTAATGCTTGCTAGAGATATGAACTGATAAAAGTATTTTCAGATTCATACTTAATGAACGTAGACAAGAAATAGGGATAGTAACCTAGGGTTAATAAAAAGATATAGAATTTTTTAATGTGTCTGCACAATTTTTCTTCGGAAAAAGGTTTCTGATTAAATACAGGAGTGTTAAATTTGATGTAAAACTGTGTGTCGCGTCATAATGCGCTGTTATCCCATCGTCATAAAACCACGATGCGTCTTTATGTACAGGGTGATTCACAGAAATACTTGTACTTTGGTGGTGAGTTCTCAACACTTAAACAAGAAAAAAACTTACTTGTAATAAACGGTTTACTTTAGTGCTTCTAGTGCAAAACATGAAAAATAACTTTATACTTAGTATGATAGAGACAATTCAAGCAAAAAAAGAGAGATACCAAAGAATATTAAAAGATTCACTGCAATTAATGATTTACGTTTTCTTTATGCTAATAATATGACATTACTTTCATATTAATTGTCCGAAAAGAAATAAAATGGTTATCATATTGTCTTCTTTACGAGGAGATGTAGATGTTACAAAAGAATCAGATATCATTCAATTTTATAATTCTACTAAAGAAGGCATTAACACATTTGACCAAGCATGTCGTGAATACAGTACCTACTGCACAAATGTCTAATCGCTAGCTTATAAGTTTAACCGGGGAGAAAGAACTAATGATATGTGTTTTTATAAAATAAATATGTGTTTTTCGAAACATTAGCTAAAAGTTTATATACACCATTTGTAAAAGGTGGCTTGGGTTTACGTTCTAATATCTCCCAAGAATTACGAATTCAAATGATAAGCGTCACTGACAGACCAGATAGCTAATCACATATGATTCCGTTACTTACGAATTAAATAAACGCGTAAAGTGCAGATATTGCCTTCCCTTTAGTGATATATGTATATACTCAATTTGTTTGTTTTCAATGTTTAAACCTACGATGCGATGCGAGGTGCATCGCTCGATGTTATTTGAATAATATACACCAATAATTAATAGGGGAGACCGGGGCTAGACCGTTAGTTTTTTTTCGGTGCCGATTTTTAACAACAAAATAAATAATTGTAGTTAAATGTGGTATACCACTGTAAAGAGTGAACCTTTAGCTACAAAATTTATACAGGAAATTTTTATCTACGTCGCTTTGTTTAACCGGTATAGAGCAAAAACGACAACGGTGCAAAAATTGAAATCTCAAAAATGCCGGGGTTTAACCGTTACACTGCATTTTCAATACATATACGTACATCTAATCCTGAAAAATGATAGGATACATCTTAATAATTGTTTTTTAAGAGAAAAATATAAAAATTTATTTAAAATTTTTATGCGAAACGTTATTAAAAAATAGTTACGAAGGTTCCTCTTTCCGCAGAAGTCACTCGCCCGACTTGTTTCACTCCTCGACGTCCGATGACTCTATTCAGTGTCTGAATGGTTGTAATTCCCGTCTCATCCATATTCCATATGCAGTGAGCCTGGAAATGCCCGGAAATGCTTTGGAAATGCACCCGGACTGCTTACTAACGGATTAACCCCAAACACAAGTTTCAGGTTTGATCGCCCACGAAATATTAGACATCAACGATAATGAAAAAACTACACTGGTTTCGTGTTCAGCATGCATTACTCTTTATAATCACGTACCTCGAGATTTGGAGAGCAAATATTATAGCAGATATTACAAAATTTCCACGCGCAGAAAATGTAACTTTCACCTTCCGAAAACACGTTTGCCCTCGTAAAAATCATAACACGGCAGGTAACCTGCCGAAACTCCGTTGGTCACATGGGTACCATAAGCAGCGTTTACAATGTTAATAGCGAGTTCGCACAAAATACAGGTTCCGAGATATTTGATTTGGCGGATTTACCCCGTTAGCGGTCTAGCCCCGGTCTCCCCAATAATTAATACTTAAGATGATTTTTTTGTTATATGTTTCAATGACTTGTTTGCAATAGTATATTGGGTAAACCTGGCGTTAAGGGGACCCACTTCCGATGACCTGGAATTTGACATATATTGTCAAGGACACCCTCCCGAGTAACATGCAAGTGATTTTAGTCGGGGGTCGCTTTTTATTAAAAAGTTATAAACCAAAAAAGTTTGAAAAATATAGCAGTTATTTTGAGTATTGGAAAGCATAAATGACTAATATATATGTTGAAATAGTTCACGCATACACTTTTCACGCGAGACGAGTTGTCACAGGTTCGTGGCGCGCTTTACAAGTTCGTTTATTGTATATCGCCACAAATATTCACACAGATGATCGACTAACTTATCCTGTTTAATACCACCTCTATCTAAACGAGCTTGTAAAGCGCGCCACGAACCTATGTGGTCCCTCGTTTCGCGTGGTAAGTGCGGCAGTCCCTGTTTGTTTACGTTTGAAATTCTTCATATATTTCCGACACAGAATATTTTCGTTAAAGCAGGGCACACACACACGTGTGTATGCCCTGCTTTATAAAAGTTGTGATTTTCGTTAAAGCAGGGCACACACACACACGTGTGTATGCCCTGCTTTAATGAAGTTGTGATTTTCGTTAAAGCAGGGCACACACATGTGTGTATGCCCTGCTTTATAGAAATTGTGATTTTCGTTAAAGCAGGGCACACACATACATAATGTTTATCATCTCCCTTTAGGATATTTTTGTGGTTATTTGTTTTATTCATTACTCACATTATGCAATGGATACATTAAACTCATAATTTCAAAGAAACTATCAATACGCTCATCGAAATCATATAATTTTTTAAATGAAAACTCTGCAAAGTAATGTGTAAAATGATAGTCTACTAATCTACATATTATAACAGTATTTAACTGTTTAAAGCGCGTCATCTAACCTACAGTAGGTAGAACTTTTACTGTTTAAAGCGCGTCACTAATCTACATAGGTTAGATGACGCGCTTTAACAGTATTTAACTGTTTAAAGCGCGTCACTAAACTAAACAAAACTAAACAAAAACTAAACAAAAAAAAGTGTATGCGTGAACTATTTCCACATATATATTAGTCATTTATGCCTTTCAATACTTAAAATAGCTGCTATATTTTTCAAACTTTTTTTGTTTATAACTTTTTAATAAAAAGCGACTCCCGACTAATAGTCCAGTCAAAATACGGAAAAAAGGGGGGGTACCTAGAAAAAATTGCAACACAAGGTTTTATTACGTCATTGTGTTCAGAAAAATATACTGAACAACATATTCAAATTCCGCCATTTTCCGCTATCCCTAAGTATGTTTTTTATTAACAATTTATAAACAAATTCGTTTTTCTCCACAAATAGATGAATTTTGAAATTTTTGTAGAGATCAAAGTTGTAGAACAGACAAATATCTACAAAAAATGTTCTTATGAGTTTTTCGAAATATCTCATATTATTTGAGATATTTGCAACAAGAGCTACTAGGCTACGCGCGGAGCGGAGCGGAGAGTTCTAACAAGCACACGGCAGTCTCTACCGGTCGCTGCTAGTTCTCTAGGTTCTACAAGGAACTTGAGTTGGTTCTCGATACTAGTATATGTGTCTATGTATACACACACACACACACATATATATATATATATACATATATATATATATATATAATATGAATGTACACCCAAAAAAAAATAATCTTAGTTTTAGCGGAATTTTCTAAATCTTAGAGGATTTTATTCTTATATATGGCCTCATGCGGAATCCTCTAAAATCAAGAGAAAAATATTCTAAGCACAATATTTTTACAATTAGAGGAATTTCGTCTTGCATTTACAATCTTGCTCTTCTTAATATCATTTTTCTCTTGTATACAGATTATATTCCGTTTCAAGTAAACATATTCCTCTTAATACAAGAAGAAAACCGTTAGAATAATATGTAATAGATTTTTGATGAATAGTCCACTTTATTGACAGAGGAATACTCTTTCTGTAAAAGTTTTTGCTTAGAATATAGGATTACAGGAAATTTTACTTTGTAAATAGAATACTTTTTTTGGGTGTACATATATATATATATATAGTCCACTTTATTGACAGAGGAATACTCTTTCTGTAAAAGTTTTTGCTTAGAATATAGGATTACAGGAAATTTCACTTTGTAAATAGAATACTTTTTCATCAAAAATCCATTACATATTATTCTAACGGTTTTCCTCTTGTATTAAGAGGAATATGTTTACTTGAAACGGAATATAATCTGTATACAAGAGAAAAATGATATTAAGAAGAGCAAGATTGTAAATGCAAGACGAAATTCCTCTAATTGTAAAAATATTGTGCTTAGAATATTTTTCTCTTGATTTTAGAGGATTCCGCATGAGGCCATATATAAGAATAAAATCCTCTAAGATTTAGAAGATTCCGCTAAAACTAAGATTATTTTTTTTTGGGTGTACATTCATATTATATATATATATATATGTAGAGGAAAGCCCCCTATTATGAGATAGGCTCCTAATATGCGACAGCGAGGTTTCTGCTAAACTAATAGGCCCTATCTGTTGGTTCCACCATGAACTTATTGCCCTTAGGGTAAAACCTATTTAGTGGAAAATTCATTGTTTGATCGTGCGTGTAGTCGTTGCAGAGAAAGAAATTATGAAATTGGATGTTGTCAAGTGCCATGGATATGAGTCTTTATACCTTGTTTATTATATAATTAATAAATATTTGGCAATAAGTTCTGCATGCAGCGATAGAGTAAGGTCGTATTAATAGGAAAATACGGGATATGTTGAGTTGCTCAATTGTAGAGATTAGATTTGGTGAGATCGTGAAACCGCAAGGCGCGGTGCTCGTAACATGAGATACTCACAGGGTACTCCTGGGTTGCTGGAGTATGAAAGTTATTGTATAGTAATAAAAGAAAAGAAAATACTATATTAACGTTAAGGGAAGGTTTATACGAATTTATAAGACCGTGCTGACCTTGATTTGAGAGGGAAGAGTGGAGGGGGAAGATTAGGTACAATATTGAGTATAAGTGGGTTTACAATTGTTGCAAATATGCTTCTCCATTACATTTGTCTTTCAAAAACTTTAAATAAAGTTTTTTAATTGCAATATCATGTATTTTGCATTTTATTAGCGATATCCCCGGGGCCTCTCATATTAGGAGCACACTTTTGCGATTTTGCCGAAAGCTCATTTTTCACATTTTTCTAATTTTCAGCAAAATTAATATTTAAATTAAATTTTACATTTCAGCATCTTAAAGCTTATTAAATTCCCTTCAAAATGACCTACTATATTTTTTAATTCTGCCCATAGACTTCCGGCAATCACACAAAATAGATATGGTATCTCATAATCGGGTACTTTCCTCTATATATATATATATATATATATATATATATATATATGTGTGTGCGTATACATAGACACATATACTAGTATCGAGAACCAACTCAAGTTCCTTGTAGAACCTAGAGAACTAGCAGCGACCGGTAGAGACTGCCGTGTGCTTGTTAGAACTCTCCGCTCCGCTCCGCGCGTAGCCTAGTAGCTCTTGTTGCAAATATCTCAAATAATATGAGATATTTCGAAAAACTCATAAGAACATTTTTTGTAGATATTTGTCTGTTCTACAACTTTGATCTCTACAAAAATTTCAAAATTCATCGTATTTGTGGAGAAAAACGAATTTGTTTATAAATTGTTAATAAAAAACATACTTAGGGATAGCTAAAAATGGCGAAATTTGGATATGTTGTTCAGTATATTTTTCTGAACACAATGACGTAATAAAACCTTGTGTTGCAATTTTTTCTAGGTACCCCCCCCTTTTTTCCGTATTTTGACTGGACTATAATACAAGTCGCACGATACTGCGTGTATAACTGTACACGCCATGTATTTTTCTGAAAGCACCTCGGAAACAATCGTTATTCCCTCCGTCTTTATCACCGATGGCAATTAAATACCAGTGCCTGCGTTGCTTTTATTGGTTTTATTGGCGCTAGATTCTCGTTGAAGATTCTCTTTGGCAATCGTGAAAAAAAGCAATTAACTTTGTGCAATAAATGCGACATTCGGTCCGGATTTGGAAATGCTAAATTGTCGTTTTTGATAAAATAAAATTTCTGTTAAAAATAATTTGCTTTTTCTTCTCTTCTTTTCTCTTCTCTTCTCTCTCTCTCTCTCTCTCTCTTTCCCTCCTCTATTTTAATTATTAAATAAATTAAATTTTGAAACAAATGCAAATATTCATAGGGAAACCCGGGGCATGACGGGACCATGGAGCATAATGGGATATAGTCGATATCTTTTTACAGAGATGCTGCCATGTAATGAAATGTTTCGAAATTATTACTTTAGATGTCTCTAACCGCGTATTGTTATCAGTTTTGATATTATTTTTAGCTAAAAGATGCTACAAGTTGTTTAATGCGTTTGCTGTGCAAACGCTCTCCGCGACTGATTGTGAGTTGCAGTTTCTTTGATACATAAGAAAAATATATACTGTAATAAGAAAAGTATTATTAATAAACAATTATTATTAATTAAAAGTGTAATAATACATTCCTACATAAATTGCGTGTTCTAATAAATCACTTTTAAGATGTCTTGAACATTAATAAACAAGTTTTGTGAGGAATCCTATTATACTCCGCATAAAATGCATAATAAGGACTTTCAATAAAACAGTAATTTTATTCTTTTAAACTATTCTTTTGCGGTAAAACTGTGTTTTTCTTATAGTGGATATTTTAAAGAATATTTTGATACAAGATCAAGTTTGTTTATTTATTTTTAATATATTTTAAACTTGTTTAAACCTTAGCGTTCCCATTATGCCTCGGGTTCCCCTATAATGATATTGTTCCAATTGCATCCAATGGCTAATAATAAAGCTATTAAATAAAAAGAAGCACTGAAAAATTATTTGCTTATTTATTATTATATTTTATAATAATACTAATTGGATTTAAAATTGTCCATATTATTAATAGTTTACAATTAAAATTTATTTTATCTATATTAAGTTATAAAAAATTGTTTAGCAGTATTCCTTTTAATGCTAATTCTATTCTCTTGTGGAATTTTTGGCGTACAGTGTGTTACTTCATGTTACGTTTTTGTCAGTCAGTTCGAAGTACGATAATGAAAGGTGAAGCTATATTCGACTGCCGTACCGGAGATGTGTTCAAAGTGAAAGAAACCCGGTAACGATCTCGCTTCGGAGATTCGAGAATTGCTAGACCCTTCACAAAAGAAGGGGGAAAATTGCCGTGCTGAATGAGATCGTGTGCAAAAGGCTCAGAAGATTCAAAATCAAAGGGCTACGTAAGTCATAGTAAAAATGTCAAGTTGAAAGGAAGTATTACTATCTTGATGAGAAGCATAATCATAGTATTATTTAAAATGTTAGATCTACGTATAGTTAATAGAATATATTTTGATAATTTTAATTTCATATGGATTGTCTTCTGTATTATTACAAATAAAATTTAATTTTCTAATTGAATTATAATCGCAAACATTTTATAACAGTAAATAATTTAGATTAAATAAGTTTAGATTAAATGTGTTACTTATAAATTTATCGAAATTGATGAGTTTTGGGATTGAGTAGCATTTTAATTGTGTGCAATTAACTTGCACTTAGATAATTGAATCTTTACAAATAAGAACGAACGTCGACGAATAAAAGAATTCAAAGGTAAAACTACTAACGATTGAAGCGTTGGATTGCCGTCGTCACGAAAAACCGAGAGAAATCACCCACTCGAATGTGATGGTACTAGGCCAGCTTCAAAGTGCTCTTTCTTGCTTAAACCAGGATAGCTTGTCGTGGCTTTTCATGGCACTGATTCTGTCAGGAGCTCTTCCATTTTTTTTTTTGTAGAGTTGATTATTGGCACGAAAAAATTGACATGTACTTGCGCGAGCATCAAATAACTTTTGTTTTTCGAGTAACGAAAACTGTGTGGCAGTGAAATTTTCTAAAGGATGGAAATGCATTCACATTATCTATCATAAAATTTCTCAATTTCTAACTATATATAAATTATAAGAATATTAAAAACGTTTTTCAAAAATTTTTAGTTTTTTTTTGACATATTTATTACTTTACTTATATTTTTTAATTTGGAATTATAGATTGCATTCATACTTCTATTTTTCATAAATCATAAGTTTTAGGTGATGGATTAGATGTATTTATAATATTCAGAAAAACATACAAATTATTCTATATTAGATCGTAAAATTGCTTGTTCACGAGAATTTAATTTCTCTTTACATATGCCAGAATGTGGTTCATACCGGCGGAAAGAAATTTGGAATGCGAAAGTTTGAATTTATACGACGTTCTAGACTTTACGCTCGTTTCAGCTGCAGTTTCCCAATTTTATGGAAATTCGTGCAGCTCCTATATTGGTGGAAACAGGGATGGAAGATTTAGCAAGTCTGCGGTATATATATAGCTGACTGTTACTTTCTAGTAAATGTACGAGCAAACGTAGATTAATTTTTTAAAAATTTACATTAAACAGTTATATGAATCAAAATAGAAGTTTTTAATTTAAAGCTTTAAATTTTGATTTAATTTCAAGCTTGTGATTTAAATATATATTGGAAAAAATATATTGGACAAAACAAAGTATATATGTATAACTAAAAACTAAATCGTATACATCGATAATAGCACAATTGACACAATTTTTGTGTCCATGAAATGTTACGTTGCACTACGTCATTCTTCGTCGATCAATCTTCATTTGAAGCATTGAAAGTAGACCATCAATAGAGTAACGTGAAATTCACAGCTTCGTGCGAGCATTGTTGCGATTTAATGCGCTATTTGCCGGACAAAAGACTGAGAAAATAGAAATTCTCCCTTGACTTCGTTTTATTCCAGCTAATTTGAAAACGATTTGGTTCATTTCGCTTACTCGATTGCAAAACTGTTACGCGTGCAATTTGTGTGATACAGTTTAGCAACTTTAATAACACGGTTTATATTTTTCTTACTGGATGGATTTTTCAACGTTAATGGATTTTTCGAACGTATAACGAGTGTATATACTCGACGCGAATTTTCTTCCGTATCGACGAACTCGACGGTTAGCGCAATTTTCTTAGAAATTTTCTCATGGGGGAAAGTTGTGCGCCGCACGTACCCGATCTTGGGGATTAAGGCGAAAGATATGTCGGATTACCTCGGGATATATAGTGGCAGCCACGCAATTTCGCCTTACTTTGAACATCCCTAAGTCTTAATGCGGCTTAAATGACTTTAACGCCGCTATACGACCGATGTTACGCTCTCGTGCTTTGCATAGGTGAAGCGCGCGCATTATGCGTTCACGAACGATTTCCACGGATTGGTTCCGCGGTGTGTTTCGATCGCTGAAAATTCTCGAGAACTTAACGTCGCATAATGCAAAGCTGACTCGGCGGAAAAATCCAAGACGCTGAATAGAAGCCATACTAAAGCAGCCTGTTCCGCGATGTCGTCTTTTCTTCCTCGCCTTCTTCGTCGTCGCCGTCGTCGTTGTTATCATCGCTGTAGTCGTGTTTCCTTAACGTGACCTCCCTCTTCGTTTTTTTGAATCTGTTCCCCATCTCGACCCTTTTACAGACAAATTCGCTTCAAATTGCTTCTGAAAATCTCATTTCCACTATCTGAGATCCTTGTCAAAAAGGAAAAGAATTGCCCGCCGTTATGTCAGATACATGAACCGCCTTCAATGTACTGGTGCGCGCACGATAAAGTGTGTCGAAAAGAACGACCGGGCGAGGTATCCTGAATGAAACAAGAAAAGCAGAACGAAAATACGCCAGCGTACGTAGAGAGGATGAGAAGGCGCGGCGCTATTTTCCGCTCTTTGAAGATCGTTGATATAAAGCTTCCTGGAGCGATGTTTTCGTGGTATGAATCGTATCGCGTGAGCCATGCTTGTGGTTGAAATTACGAAGCAGATTGCGAAACGTCGATGGAACGTACGCACACACGTGGAAAACGCGCGAGCGAGCTATTCAAATTACTTTCCCTTAGAGTTCGCTCCGTCAAGAAGAAATTCTTCGATACACGGCAAGCGCTTTGATTCGCGTATTTGTTTCATTATTATACCGAGTTTGATGAGCAAAAAAGAAAAAGAGAATTATCCACTTGTGGTATTTGCAATTCCGCTACGCCATGACAGCTCTGACGGCTTCCTTTTTCTATCAGATTCAAATTTCGCGAAATGCGAACTAGAGATGCGAACTAGAAATGCGATTGCACTTGCTTATTAAAGTGTACAAGAAAAATGTTTCCAACGTATATAATTTCTCTTTTGGATTAAAAATTTTAAATTTTAATTAGTCTTCTTTCTCTGTATTATATAACATATTGTGTCATATTATATCTCATTAATTAATTTATTTCGTGGAATACATTACTGTTATCGAAAAATCGATGATTACCAGTATTGAGATAGCTGTTACCCAAATTCGTAAAACCGCGAATTTCTAGTAAAATTATCGAGTCCAATTCAAATGTGCCTTGTAATATGATGTGACATAAACCGCCTGTCGAAAACGCTATTATCAAAAGCATTTATGATCAGCTACTGCAAACAATTGCTTAATAAGTTAATTAATACGGAATAATTAATTAATGCTAAATATCATGTACGTCACTAATGAAACGATAATTGTGTCCACACATTAATATAATTATTCTATAAATTTGAACATTTTATTCTGTAGGTTGTAACAATAGTAGCAATAATGCAAACATCGCCTATGTTAAAGCATAGAATTCTCGACACGCGTTTCCCAAATTATTTCTAACTTTGTTTCGGAATGTAATGACTTTAACTCGCGGGGCAATTTGTTTAAACTTCCCGTAACTTATCATCGTAAGCTATCGTATGTAATATTAGGAGGGCGACATCATGGCATATTATCTGCATGCGTCGGTTTCCGCTTCAAGACACCATTTAAAATGTTGCCGCTAACGTCTTTATTCCCCAACGATCGGCAACGTAAACGCTTGACTTCCGTAACTTTCAAATCAGGCGTGATCGACTAGTTCGCAAACTGTCGTTTGCGCGACCGAGATTGATGGCAGTTGTTCCTCTTCCTTACAGGAGGACCCGACGACACGGCGATTCAGTACGGAACTACAAGCGTTCGACAAAGACTGTAAAACGGGCGCGAACGAGGAAGAGGAGTCCGTTTCGGGAAACGGTGGGACTAAAACACGAAACCTGGGTCAAGGTAAGTCCATCAATGTGTCATTATCGGTTATAACGTGAGATTTTCTGAAAGGATAAGCCATGTAGGATCGTAGGATAGATTATTAGTAAATAAATTAAAGGAACGTAGTAAAAAGTGTATGAATTTTACACAATTAGTAAGTTAAATAAACATTTATTTTAAAATCATCTGTTTTATTATAATACTATACACGATCGAGCAAATAGAAACTTTGGAAATTCTTCTTTATATTTGACCTAAAAATTAAATTTGCTAATACTAATTATAAGATTTAAAAATTAATTGTTAATAATACATTAAAGTACATTATCTTCGCGATTCTTAAAAAATAGTCCTCTATTTTTATATACTTATAATTATGGGCTTATATTTTTTGTAGAATGTATTATTCAAAAATTATTTTTTTTATGAAAAAAAATGCTAAAAATGCACGCACCAGTGTGAAAAATTGTACATTGAATAAAAAGATATAGAATACAATTATTAGTACAAACGGCTTGGAAAAAACCGCGCACTTGTTTTTTATTTTTACAAAAAAAATGTGTACCTCGTGCAATCTTATAAAAATTCAAAGTAATTTCTAAAAGTAATGATTTTTTGAAGAAAGTAATAGTTTTACGGAAATATTAATAGTGAAAGAACTTTTTTCATCTTGTCTAGAAATATAGTTACATCATTTTTAATGACGCTTGAAATTTTTAATGGATTTTCGTGCCGCCCGTGCTTGACAGTTTGTGTATTAAAAATTTTTGCTGCGCTGTCAGCGATTTTAACTGAGTTTCAACGTGTCGTTCAAACGTGCCGGCTATGCCACTCAAGCGGATAATCGATAGAATAAATTATTCTATGTCGATCATATGATAAACGAAATTTTACGTCGATGTTGACGCGGAAAATCGTACTTTACCATTAAAGTCAATTTAAGCTGTTACCTACATTACTACCATTTATGTATGGACTATTACTGCAAATTTTGCTAAATACTTAAAAATAAATACACAATATAAGAATTAATAACCGTTAAACAATATAATGAAATTTAATAGAACCTTTTACTTGGTTTTTAATTATAATAAATTAAGAGGTAAAACATAGAGATATATAATTACAATTATGAAATAAACATTACAATATACAATTATTTACATCAATTAAGTAGATTGTGGGTATTATAAATTTATGCTCACTGATGACCGCTTCAGGGTTCGATGATTATCGTGCAACAGTGAATTTGTCGTCGAATTTTCGTAACTGCAAGCGGAGCGAGCCAATTTGGTGGTCGCAGGTGAACATTGTCTTCCGTTAATTAATTTCGCTCCGCTAAATTCACTGAAAGTTTCGCATGGACTGGAAAGTGGCCCGGAGTATTATGCCGTAACTTCTCTTAGGGTATGACCTTGCGCTTACACGATGAAGCTCGCACTGATGCGAACCGTAAAGGGAGTGTAGTGATGGTGATGGCAATAGGGCTCGAGAAGAGCCGTAGGGTCAAATACCAGAGCAGCGCCGGTATTTCAAATCCATCTGAGCAGAAATGCGGCTATTCGTATAGATTCGCTTGAATTAACATCTGTAATGCAAGGGTACATCTTGCTGATTCCTACGATACAATTTTATTTTACGAGAACTTGTTCAATATGTGTAACTTGAGAGGTTTTTCATTATTTTTTCTATTTTATTCAGATCCAATCCAAGTTTGTTGTCCGATGAATAACAATATTTTACATATTATTATCTTATTAGTATTAAAAGAATAATTTAATTATTATAAACCAGATTTTGATATTACTAATATGTATTAGAATTAATTAAATTATATACTTCTGAAATTATCGGTAATTGATACATCGGTATTGGAAAATTAATTGGCAATATTATACATCATGTATGTAATAATACTGATAAGTTATATTATCTGATTAAATTTGCGAAAGGCATTTAGCTAAAAAAATTTTTTTTTTACTTTATTTTCGCTTAACTGAAATTTTCAGTTAACTGAAACATTAATTAAGGGCGATTATTTATATAACGTCTTGTGATGAGTTTCTGTAACTTTCGGGTTTAGCCTTTCAACGAATTAATACTCGACTGATATCGCAAAGAGACTTTTGGGGGAACGATGGCGCATTGATCACCTCAGTGACCTGCCCTGCCGGGCAAGAAATGACTGGAACTTTAGATCTCCCACGGGATCACGCGGTTGGTATGTACACAGGGCGAATTGGGTCGGGAGAGAAATTTCAGGCCCGGAGATTTCGCCCTGTATTAATACCCGCGGGGCAAGAAATTGCAAACAAGATCTCCGCGCCCGCGCCGGCACGTGAAATTAATCCTTCGCGTGCAACAGTTGAGGCATCGTTGCGCATAATAGCACTGGCGCCCCGCTTAGAATTACGGCAGGAGCGACTCGCGGACGCGTGCGAAAGATTAAATCGCGCCCGCGATATTCCGCACGCGACTGCTCCGTGACAAGCACGCGAGCATTTATGAGAGACAAAACGTTTGATTGCCGTACGATATCTCGAAAGCGAGTGAAGTCAGAAATAATGGATGCACTTTAAGAAGAGAGTATCTACGAGACAAAGAAGGACATTTTTTTTAAAAAGTAAAGAATTTGAATGTATTTTATAAAACAGATATCACAAAGTACATGCGAAACGTGTCATTTAACAAAATAGTTTTCCAAGAATACAGTTAAAAAGTGAATAATCGAACAGGCTTGTATGTACAATAAAAATTTATTTCGTTCACGTTTCTTTTTTTTTTTAATCCTGTGATTTCTGTCCAGTGCTCTGAATGTCAACGTGAAGAAATTCAAGAAAGCGTGGGTAAAAGGCGGGAGTAACTATGACTCTATATAGTAGCCAAATGCCTCGTCATCTAATTAGTGACGCGCATGAATGGATTAACGAGATTTCCACTGTCCTTATCTACTATCTAGCGAAACCACCGCCAAGGGAACGGGCTTGGACAAATTAGCGGGGAAAGAAGACCCTGTTGAGCTTGACTCTAGTCTGGCACTGTAAAGGCGTTAAGGCCCATTAGTTAAGGCGGATTGGTCACCAATATCTATATGTATTTGTGTGGCTATTATCTGTCGTTAACGCATCAATGATCTGCTGTGACTCAACATATCGTCAATTGGATATCATTATTGCTAATGCGGCTTGTGCGCAGCGGCGAAGCGTGATCCGAGATAACAAGGAGAATGGCTAAACGATAACCGCCCCCGCGAAGTAGAAAACGCCGGTCAGTGTCAGACGTAGTGCGAGGACCGTTCATTGCCGGATACTCGCCTGAATAGGAAGCCAAGGGGGAACGAAGCGAAAAGGAGAAGTTTAAACTAGAAAGAAGGGAAGGGTAGAGGGGTAGGATGCGGATATAGAGGTAGAGAGTCCGCGATTTCCTTCCGAACGACTACCTTTCGATTCCATCGAAGTTATACGAGCCGCTGGATTCCAATCCAACGAGCGGGCCTCTATCTCGTTCTGTCTCCTCTCGAGCGGGCTCTGGCCGGTCTCTCTTGATTGCCGCAACAAAATCAATGCTCGAGAGAACGACGAGGGGAATCGTGATGAACGGATGTGTGCATGCTTCGTTGCACCGTGTAAATCGTTCACGCGAGAGAGCTAGGCGAAATTTGAAGCTCGCTGGTTAGGAATTGCGGGTTAGTGCGAGTTAACCATTTCCCACATGATTTCCTGCACGACAAATGCGTTTGCTTGTCAGAGAAGAACGTATCTGCAGAGTTGTGTGGCAATTTTTGTTTAATTTGAGATTCTTCAGTGGTTTATAAAAATTTGATTCTTTAGGGAGGGATATTGTAACATTGACAAAAACAATACAGAAAAATATTATTGATAATACTTTACAATGTTAGTAAAGTTATAGTATATATTTGTGTAAATTTTACTATTTTTGAAGAATAGAAAAATTTTATTACATAGGTATAACACTTGCACGGTGTCAATCTTTTTATTACATAATTTCAGTTATGTGATTGAAAAAGTTAAAATTGTTGAAGTTTACGAAAGATATATTTCTTGGGAAACATAATAGGTTGTCTTCGCGAGATAGCGGCCGATATAGGAAATAATATGGGTAGGTTTTATCATTGGAGAATGTAGGACGAAGGGAGGATACGTTGTTACGAATGGCGCTACTGATAACGCCCGTACGGCACGGCGCGTTTCGAACTTTAATCGTAGTTTACAGCCGACTCGCTTGTGCTCTAGTTTCACTTAGTTTCGTGTAATGCGCAAAATTGCAACTTCATCGCGTATAGGACGTCCTCGCGAAAAGAATCTGTTTCCGCGAAAAACCATTTTAACGGATAGTTTAACGGACGTTTACTTTTTACTAAATATTTCTATATGGTGAATTTCATCATTCGAAATCTATAAGGACGATAAAATAATAAACTGTGAATGTTAAATTCGATTAAATACCGAATTATTAGTTTTAAAATTAGATTACATCCCTACGCAATTTACAATAGCTGATCGATTATAGATTTGTTTACAATTGCGGTTGATTGATTCATTAATCGTAAACTGTAACGCATATATCGAGCTATAAATTAATATAACTGAATAATAATAATTCTCTTGTAATGAACCAATCATGAACCAAATAGGAATTATTTTTACTAATGATAAAATGAGCCATTGTTTAAATATAAATTACAGAAGAATATCGTTTAACAGTAATTAAGTTTATTCATTTATCCAGCAATTCAAAAAGCCCTCACTGTTCACGAGAATTGAGAAAAATCTATTTTCCGCGAGCATACAAGGAGTATGATGATAATACATCGCGCTCGACCGAAGTTTCGGAGTTGACTCGCGCGCTGTTAAACGAGTATGCACCTGTTTGAGTCTCGAGTAGCTCATCACTACAATACGTGTATAGTATGGGAATACACAAGCGTACAAGGAGCATTCTCTTGTGATAGGTACTTATACCGGTCCCCACCAGCCAGGACGGGCCAGGACCAACTCGCGCGTACATCTGTGTCAAACATTATGCAGACATGTAAAAGCCCCTTGAAATGCAAATATTTGCCGTGAGCGCAATTAAGGCCCTCTGCGCACGGAAATCTCGATCGTTCCTCTATTTGCCCATTGTCGAAAAGACGCGACTCCGCATTTGCAAAATGCGTCACGGTGCGAGTCAGAACTAAAAGACGGTTTGTATAATCGAGAAAAGTGTTTTAGTGTCATTTCTCCAAAATGACTTCTGTCGGAGATACGGCATGTTGAAAGCATCTGCAATGTTACTATCGCTCGGTGCTTGACAAAAGTTAATGGAATATCTAATGTTAAGAGGACCGGATAGAGAACCAAAAGTATTCAAAGAACCTTATTTCGAGCTTTATTTCTGGTAATCAACATTTAATTTACGTATTTTTTAAATAATATATTACTGAATAAATAAAAATACTGCAATTTAAATGTCGAGAAAAAGTTTTTAAACGGCATAGTTACATTTCCGTAATTAAACACGGGAAAGCTGTTTTTCACACAATAATAGATATTTCGCAAATTATAACATTGAATGTAAACCACGAGTAAAATAATAGCGAAATTATAATGTGGATGGCCGAACCTTTGTCCTCATAACTGGATTGACGAACGACCAGACGGATATGGCAGACATTCTACGCTTCACGGCGCAATTATGCGATATCTATGGTTGGCTGGAGTCTGGAGTTTATTTCTATTTAATAGGAATAGCATCACACACACAATAAGAGATTTGGAACTTTGTTGACTAGATATTTGAAATTTTTTTAACTAGTTCCGAGCATGCGAGAAATTGCGCATAAAAACTGTATGACTGTCACGCTATCCACGTGATAAGAGTGAGAGAAAGAGAGAGAAAAAATTTGCTAGACTTTGTAATAAAATCTTTTCATACTATTCTCTTTTAATACGTTTACAATAATAAATATTCCTTAAACAAATTCCCCATAGTATTAATTATACTTTTTTTAGACAGAAATATATCATATTAATCTTAACACTTTACCGGTTGACGTAAGATTAATTTTCCATAGAGTTAAGATTTCTTATTGTTATTTCATGAGTCATTGTAATAAATTATTATTTTGTCGCAGAATGGGTATATTTATTGTTGCGCGGTGTAACGTAAATCGTTATTTGAATTCTATGAGGACCCTACGGGCCATTTTTCTACTTATACAGCATCCCCTGAGACGGATGTTTATGTCTCGTGGGAATCTCAGGAGTTCAAGAACACGATAGTACGATTTCACGTCGGAAAAACGCGACCCAGCAGGCAATGCCAGCAGACATTTCCATTACAAAGACGGCTGGTTTTGGATGGATCAAGCCGCGAGGATGCTACTCGAATATTTATGTGAGACACTGGTGAAAGGGGCTGCCTGATCTCGAACTCGAAATATATTCGTCAAACCGCCTATTTCAATGATTCCTGACAGTTCCGGAAGCCCTTCCCGTCCGTCTTTCCCCGAATTCGAAAGATTGCAAACATTGAAATATCGCAGTTATTTTCAATGTTACAGTATTAAAAACGCACTATATATGAAGTATTATCCCCAAACAATATTAATCATTTATGCTCTGAAGACTTACGCGACAAGCGACTTATCATTGATTTAAGAGTACAATATAACATTCATTTTTGTATGTAACAGATCGCGGAGTTAATTTCAGCAGCGCTTTATTTTATATTATATTTTATAAATTCCGTACACTATTTTGTCGAATTTGCTATGTAAAATTAATGGCTTTATCCATCGATCGCACGTTTGTGAAAGAGATCTCAATGCATATGAGAGCTGATATGAATAACTGAATCTAAGCCTTAAGGCATACACAACTCATGGTCGCATAATATTGGCATTGAAGGGACATTGCGGAGATTGGTTACATTTGTTTATTTTGTTTTGAAAATGAAATTTCTTTGTCCGTTGTCGAAAAAATTCCATTTTATCTAATGGTTATTGTTGTTAATATTTTAATAATCCTTTCTGATTTATTTTTTGCTATATTTTCTGTGGAAGATGTGATTGTTAACTCATTCAATGCTCTTTTTTTTAATGCGCTTTGGTTTCTCTGTTTCAAATGCAATGCTATTTTTAAATTCTTTTTTTTTAGTTGCCTTTGTGCATAATCGCGTTCCAAAGTTGTACTGGCCATCGATTTATAACTAAAGAGAAAATAGTTCAGAGAAAGATATAACAAGAAACTGAGAAAATAAAAGGCAAAATATAGAATACTGAAAGAAAAAAATTGAAACAAAAGAAAGAAATATAGATAGAAAATAAATTAGAAATGGAAAAATTTAAAAACAATATAAATTAGATAATAAATAATTATATAGCATAGTATTATCGTAAATTATGATTAATAGTATGATAATACAGGGTACTTAAAAAAATGTTAATATTTATATGGAAGTAACTTTTTTGGAGAAACAGAACAGAATAACATAAAATATGATAGTAACAAATGTATTTTGTCTTCAAAGACTCTCTACTTGTTCATCGTTGTCAACACATTTTTGAAATCTTCTCCAGGTGGTCTTTAGAGCCTTGAAGCACTTCCCCATATAGACCCAAGTTACTTTCATATAAGTGTTAACATTTTTTTAAGCACCCTGTATAATTGAGTTTGATAAAGATAATTTCTTTGATGAACGTTTCTATAATTAAGACAAATAGAAGAAACTGTAGGAACTTCATTTTTCTTATAAAGGGAAAGAAATTTTGCTAGACGGATGTAATTAAGTCATAAAAGTTATTGGTACTTGAAACTTTTCATAATCTTGGAAATTAAAGGTTATACAACCTTTGAAATTACAAAACCAGCAAGGATATCTTTTCAAGAAATATTTAACCAAGAACTATTGATTTGCTTTTGTAATAAATTTGTGCAATATTTTATTTATGATATACATATGTCACATATATGTCACTAACTCCTTTACAGCGAATGCTTTTGTTAAATTTTACAAAGTCGATTTTCTTCTAATATCCGATCCGAGTGTTCCAGTTCGATATAATTATAATTTAATTAGTTGTGTTTTATTCCATACATATAAAATCTCGTGTGATAAAAATTTATCAAATGTCATTTTTCGAAATTGATTTCGTATACATTATAAAAATATGTCATCGCAATTGCTGTTGAAGTTTCAATTCCCTTGTACGAAATCCGAGTTTGGTAATCGAGAGAACAATGATAAAACCTTGAAGAACGAACAATTTCCAGACATTTACGAATTATATACCAATGTATATAGGCATTGTCTATTCTCTATTCAATAATTTATCCACGCTGTACGAAATTTTTTTAATAATTAGTCTAAAATTAATGAAAATTGAACAAACATTCATTACGTTTGTAATTTTAAGAAAGAAGTTACATTAACCTATACTATATTGCTTGTTTTTTACCTACATATCAAAATGCATAATGGAAAATACAATTGGTTTTCGTATAGCGTGGATCAAATTTATGTTGAATATAACTCAATCTTACAATTAGTCGCATGAAAGAAAGGCATTTATTTATTCATACTATATTAATATATTTTGCAGACAAGTCTTTAAAACAAATAATTAAAAAATCATCTTAAGTAGCAAACATTGATGCACATTGTGTGCATAATAGCCAGTCGTCTGGGCGATGATTCTGGCATTGTGGGTATAACCCTAGACAGCATTTCTTAATTTTCTCATACGTGAAAGGCCAAGCGGGGTAATAAATTACCCCAAACTTGTACCGCGTGTATAATGTTTTTATTTGTTGTTAGAAAACTTTGTAATAGATAATTTTGTTTGCTCTTTAATAGGAAAGACGATAGTAGTCATCAGTTTGTGGTAGTAAAAAAAAACAGTAAAAAAATTTCGAAAAACAAAACAAAGAACCAAAAATTTGGCTAAAATGACTTTTTTAATAAAAAATGCTGTAGTTTTTCATAAAATTCACCGATTTTAAAAATTCCAACGGATTTTGAAAGACGAATAGACAACCTTCAAGGGCATGTAAGCGACTTTTTCGTTTCTTAAAAAAAACATATTTCTTTGAACGTCTGAAGTAGAAGAAATGACGAAAAACTGTCGGATGGGAAAAATTGCAAGAAATGGAAAGTAAAGCAGATTCTGTCGATTATTATTTATTTGAAAGTATATGGAAACAGTAAAATTAACTCCACAAAAACTTTACAAAGTTTTAATCAGTTGCTGTGCAAGAACAGCAAAAATGAAATAATTGACCGAATCTTAAAGAATTATAGATCAAACAGGGGTAGAATTTTCCGGGGAGTGCTATAAAGTGTATAATTTTTCGTTACCGATCTTTTTGGAAGCCGTACCGAAATTTTTTCAATTTTTCGGGAAATAATTGATTGAATCTCAAAGAATTATATATGAAGTAGGGGTAGAATTTCCCGGGGAGTGCTATAAAGTGTATAATTTTTCGTTACCGATCTTTTTGGAAACCGGTTCCGAATGACCGAATCTCAAAGAATTGTATATAAAGTAGGGGTAGAATTTTCTGGGGAGTGCCATGATGTGTATAGTTTTTCGTTACCGATTTTCTGGAAACCGGTTTTTCTAATTTTTCTAATTTTTCGGGAAATAATTGACCGAATCTCAAAGAATTTTATATGAAGTAGGGGTAGAATTTCCCGGGGATTGTTTATAATTTCCCGGGATAAAGTTTATAATTTTTTGTTACCGATCTTTTTGGAAACCGGTTACGAAATTTTTCGAATTTCTCGGGAAATAACAAGTAGTTCGCGGTCAGACAGACAGACATACAAACGTCAGGTACTTATATATATAGATAGGGGTAGAGAGAACTAAAGAATGTAATAGAATTAGAAAAATTGATAATAGTAAAGGGGTTTCCGATTTCTGTTTAAAAAGAAATGTACGTGATTGCTTCAATTTCCGCAAACTTTGAGATATCAAGCTGAATTTTGTTATAGATAATTTTTCTAATTTTTTGTTGATGATTTTGATGAAACTGGTACCAAAAGTTTCTAATTTAAGGGGATGGTTACTATGGGGTTAAAAATTGGGGTTTCATGGAGTTCTATTGGTGCTCTTAATTAATGGGTGAGTTTGGGGAGAAGAGAATAGATTTTGAACCCGCGCGAAGCGCGGGCGAAAAATCTAGTTTCAATATAAAGCTGCAAGGGATCAAGTACATTTTTAAGTTTCCTTAGAAGTTTTGTAGCTTTTTGGATAAAGGAGCGGTTACATAAAAATACATGTAATACACTTATTTTCATTCATGCTATAACAATATATTTTGCAGACAAATCATTGAAACATACAATTAAAAAAAAAATTCATCTTAAATATTAATTATAGGTGCACACTATTTGCATAACATCGAGCGATGCTTCTCGCATCGTGGTCTCTTGCATTGAGGACAAATAAATCGAGTTTTCCTATCACTAAAGGCAGGACTTTATCTGCGTCTTACACATTTATCTAATTTGTAAGTAATGGGATCATATATGTGTTATGATTCGCTATTTTCTCCCTTAACAACGCCTTCCATTAGTTTTCGTAATTTCTTGGTGATTTTACTACGATGCAATAAACGTCTTTTTATAAATGGTATGTATAATTGTTTAGCTAATGTTTTTAAAAACTCAGATTTTGTTAACTTTGTGTTGTTCTTTTTGTTTAAATTATGTAAAATATGACTATTAGTAAAGCTTTGATCTAACATAGCATAAAAGAATTTAATCATCCAACGAATAGACTTTCGTGCAGTACTGTATTCATGACATAATTGGTCAAATCTGTCAGTGTCTCCTTTGGCAGAATTATAAAATTCAATGATTTCTTGTTTTTTTTTCAACAACTGCATTTCCTCGTTTATGTAAAGAAGACGAAGACAATACTAAAATTATTTCATTTTGTTTCGGACAATATGAAAGTAATGTCACGTTATCAGCATAAAGAAAACGCGAATTATTAATTTCAGTGAATTTTTTTATTTTCAGTGGTATCTCTTTTTCTTTAGCTCGAATTGTCCCTACCATACTAAGCGAACATTTATTTTTCATGCTTTGCACTAGAGGCACTGAAGTGAAACGTTTATTACAAGTAATGTTTCTGTGACTGTCATAGATCGACTCTGATAATTTACGAACATAATAAGAAGGCATAGACTTTTGAGGTCTCTTATCGTCTTTTCCAACGTGAGGAATAGCATTTATCATATAATAAGTGTCTGAATCGTTCATCATAACAATTCTAAGCCCCTCGTTTTTATAACCCATTTTAACACGAAAAGGACATTTACCGGAAAAATTTAGAAACTGCTCGCCTATTGTTACATTTTTACCCGGCGAATAATACTTTTTACAATTTGATATAAATAAATTCCAAAGATCACAAATTGGTGCAAAATTATCACTTAGGCACCGTGTGCTTATATCCAACTGTAAACATGATAATAAAAAGTCAAAACGGTCTCCTGACATGGTTGAGCGATAAATAGGTGTATCATCTGATTTCCAAAATTCCATTACAAGACTAGAATTTTCTCCTCGTAATCCGCAAAAGTATAAAATTCCTATAAAGGCTTTTAATTCCTCGAGATTAATATATCCTAAATAACTTACTAATCTTTTATAATTTACTCGTTTTCATGGAATCTCAGCGTTAGTATATTCGACAATTTTACTTAGCATTTCGTCAGTAAAAAGGAGAGACCATACGTCCATTGGAGTATCCTTATCCTTCGCATCGCCCAACACAATTACAATATTTTTTAAATTTTTGGACAGTCTAAAGTTGTGTTTTACGATGTTAAAGAGGACAAAATCGTTTTTTGTATAGTTCGTAATTTTTTAAATTAAAAAACAACATTTATAAAAATTTTATTGAAAATTACGAAATTTTTTAGACCTCTTGGAGCTGGCACGAATTTTTTTTTAGAAGTTATATTGTAAAAGCTTAAAGCGAAGGAGAATTTATGTATAGCTAGTAAAATCATCTTTTCGTGAAAGATATAAAACTGAAACGTTTAGAAAAGCTTTGAAGCGGCAACTGCATCATAAAACATAAAATTAAAATATTATTGAAAATAAATGTTTTGCTAGAATTTAAACAATTTTAATATAAAGCTGCAAGGGATCAAGTACATTTTTAAGTTTTTTTTAGAAGTTTTGTAGCTTTTTGGATAAAGAAGCGGTTACATAAAAATACATATAATACACTTATTCATTCATGCTATAACAATATATTTTGCAGACAAATCATTGAAACATACAATTAAAAAAATTATCTTAAATATTAATTATAGGTGCACACTATTCGCATAACATCGAGCGATGCTTCTCGCATCGTGGTCTCTTGCATTGAGGACAAATAAATCGAGTTTTCCTATCACTAAGGGCAGGACAATATCTGCACTTTACACATTTATCTAATTTGTAAGTAAGGGGATCATATATGTGTTATGATTCGCTATTTTCTCCCTTAACAACGCCTTTCATTAGTTTTCGTAATTCCTCGGTGATTCCCATACCATGTAATAAACGTTTTTTTATATGTGGTATGTATAATTGTTTAGCTAATGTTTCTAAAAACTTATATCTTGTTAACTTCGTGTTGTCCTCTTTGTTTAAATTATATAAGATAGAACTATTAAGACCGCTTTGATCTAACATAGCATAAAAGAATTTCAACACCCAACGTTGAGACTTTCGTACAGTACTGTATTCACGACATAATTGGACAAATCTGTCAGTGCCTCCTTTGGTAGAATTATAAAATTCAATGATTTTTTGTTCTTTTTCAACAACTGCATCTCCTCGTTTATGTAAAGAAGACGAAGACAATACTAAAATTATTTTATTTTGTTTCGGACAATATGAAAGTAATGTCACGTTATCAGCATAAAGAAAACGCGAATCATTAATTTCAGTGAAATTTTTTATTTTCAGTGGTATCTCCTTTTCTTTAGCTCGAATTGTCCCTACCATACTAAGCAAACATTTATTTTTCATGCTTTGCACTAGAGGCACTGAAGTGAAACGTTTATTACAAGTAATGTTTCTGTGACTGTCATAGATCGGCTCTGATAATTTACGAACATAATAAGAAGGCATAAACTTTTGAGGTCTCTTATCGTCTTTTCCAACGTGAGGAATAGCATTTATCATATAATAAGTGTCTGAATCGTTCATCATAACAATTCTAAGTCCCAGGTGTTCATGTTTAGGACCCATTTTAACACGAAATGGACATTTACCTTGAAAATTTACTAACTGCTCGCCTATTGTCACATTTTTACCCGGCGAATAATACTTTGTACAATTCGATATAAATAAATCCCAAAAATCACGAATTGGTGCTAAATTATCATGTTGGCGACGTTCTTGACGTGTACTTTTATCATCGAACTGTAAACATCCTAATAAAATTTCAAAACGTTTTTTT